>NC_056733.1:1162007879-1162067879 GCF_019279795.1 Protopterus annectens | reverse complement strand
TGTTATGTTGCCCCTCTTCAATATCCACAGAGGATGGGTGTGTCCTGATACAGCAATAACCTGACAACTGGTTCAAGTTTTCCCCTTTGGATTACCTCTTACCCCACTACACTGCACAGCATTCAATGTAATCAGAGACATTTATTTGTTTATTTATTGAAATCTGCTAGCTGAGATAGTGGGATAATTCATAAGAACCCATTTCAGCCACTGCCTATGCAACGACCCAGCACAGTATCATGCAGAGACTCTCCGCTGCAGGCACACCCCCTGTGCATATCTTACACTATTCTATGTCTGGTGGGCGTAGTTAGACAAAAAGCTTATGTAGTCAATTTATGCATATTTTACATATTGTTGGGTCGATGTGACATACATACATATATAGCATAAAATTCATGGAAATCTACATAGACATAAATCAAAGGACAGTCTGGTAACAGAAGTGCCCATACGTATACATATCCCCCTCCTCCACATATACAATAGGAGTAGAAAGTGAACAGGACACTGCAGAGGCCTGAAGGCAGCTGCAGCCATAGAAGAGCAAAGCATCATTCCATTGCTCCCATCATGCCTTGTTTTCTATAAAAAGGAAGTAAGGCTGAGCATTAGTCCGAATATCATTCTGCTCTGAATGGAGCAAATAACATCAAATCTTTCATGACCTTCTTGCTCCAAGCTAACTTGTGTGTTTTATGAAACAGATACTCCACCATTTCCATGCTAGCTTGGGGCAATACAACATAAGGGTCTTATGCCTTATTTAATGTTTGGAAGGAGCATTCATGAATCCTGCCAAAAAGGATCTTAAACCATGATGCTGCATTGTATGAGATGCCTTAGTGAAGCAGTTACCTAGGAAGGCATTTTCATTTATCTTTCTCAAATGAATATTCTGTAAGTTCATAGGAATATGACAATAACTCATTAGATCTGATACAAGGGTGAAGCCAAGCCCCAGAAGAGAAAAGCTTTGAAGTTGGAGACACTTTTCATGATGGGGAGGCAGTTACAAGAAGAAGGGAGGAGTATGATTAATGGTACATGAAGCAGCAGAGGATCTGAGAAAGAGCTGACCAGTGTCTTATGTGGAAAGATTTGAAGATAAGTGATCTGCATAAAGTCAGCCAATAGAAAAGAAGTCAGTACTCATGAGGTCTTGCTAGCTTGAATCTGTGCTTGTATTTTGCTCCTGGTGAGAGAAGAAGCAGAGTTCATAGATTCCTGACTGTTTCTGGTTGGGAAGTCAGTGTCTGTGCTTGACCTTCCTGATTGGTCTGGTTGCTATTCAAGGCATCTACAAGAAAAAGGCTACAACAAGCCTACAGACTCTGCATCATCTGGGACAAGACAGCCGATCACCAAGCAGGCTTTGGCCTGCTTCTCATCTTGTGTTTGGTGCCACTGTTTTGCTTCTGGTGAGAGAAGAAGCAAAGGAGCATATTATCTTATGCAGCAGTGGTGATACCAACACTAGTAGTAGTCAGTAGCCATTCAGTTGAGTCCCCTTTTTCATCATTCTTGATCAGCTAATTCTTTCATTTCAATAAGTTCTACTTTATTTATTTATTTATTTAGTTGCTATTTGTTTACCGGGCTGGTGCAGCTGTGCCAAAAGCCCATTTTCTGTGGAGACCCAAGGAGAAAAGCTCCAGTACAATAAAAGAAAAAAATAAATAAATAGTGAGGGGATGGTGACATTATATAAACAAAGATGAGATATAAGTTGTTACATAAAATGGAAAATACAAAGAAAATATAAAAAAAATGAAACATAATTAAAGATATTAATTTATTACATAATATGGAAGTAATGCAAAGTAGAAACATCAACTTTTAGATAGGTTGAAACAGAGAATAAAATATAAAATTAAAGTACAGGTAGATATAGCAAATATTTGAGTGATACAGAGATATCCCAAATTTGAGAGTTCAAAAGAGTGAAAGCTGTAACAAATGTATTACAAATAATGAAGAGGGGGGGTTCATGTAGGGGTCTTGGCAAGGGCAGATCCATGAGTTAGACAGGAATGCTTTAGCTCTTTTTTGGATTGACTTATGCATGTAATGTTTCTTATATTAATAGGGAGTTTGTTCCAGGCTTTAGAAACAGAATATCAGTATAAAAGCTTGCCCATGGTTTTACTGGGCTTGTAAATATCTAGAAGATGATAGTCAGAACTTTGGGGGGAATGGTTTGGGATGTAGTAGGACACTAGAGAATACAGAGAGGGGCAGGCAGTGGGTTTGTTAAGTATTGAGTGAGTTATGGTTTGCATCTAACTTCAAAATATCTGCCTAAATATTTTATCCATAAATTATTAGGCTCTAATTAGTAGTTTCCCCTCATGTATTTGGTGTGCCATACAATGCAAGAGACACCTTGTATTGGCATTTTTTCCTGAAAGAGCACTGTTGAAATTTCACAAATACCTAGCTGCACACAAGACAACTAGTATGCAGTGACAAGCACTGCCCCCAGAGCTGAAAACCAGATACTCCTGACATTACTTTATGTTTTCACTCCAACTGTCTAAGCAATAAAAAAAGTGTCTGTTGATATGAACTTTCCCACTGTCTCCATTACCAGCTTGATGGATATGGGCATCTTGAGACAATGTAAAAATTGTCTCATGTTTACTGACAATAAGTTAATTCTCAAACAAACTGATATGGTATGTGAAACGTGTATTTACACAATGTCACTGGAAGCAAAGCTCTCACACAAAACACTCCTAATGACAATAAGGTTGTCGATAGTACACACACTGCACCCATCACACAAAATTCAAAGCAAACATATAGACCGACATATACTAAGGAAGTTAAACATAACCTTCCTAAACCCCAAAGACCTCTTAGAAAAATTACTCATAAACACCCTTAGCAACCCCAAATGCACTCTTTCAAAATAACACCCACATCAACGCATACAGCCACATCTCATGAAGCCTCAACTTCTAAGGCCATATGGCAAGCCACCATACAATCCAACATTCTAGTCATTGGAGACCCTGTCAGCAGGATGAATAAGGAGAAAGTCACAGTCAGTTGCTTATCAGGGTCCTGGATCCACCACATTATACACACACTTATGTCATTGGATCACACATACCAGCTTGACTCAGCCATGTGGGTGTAAATGAGCTGAGATGTACCTCCCTAAACTATATGAAGAGAGACATCATGGAACTCTCAGAATATGTGTCTCATGCTGGTATGAGCCTAGCACTGAGCAGCATTTGACCCTCTCAAAGGATGATGCCACAATATGAACAAAAGATGACTAACTTTAATAACTGGCTTAGTTTCTGGTGTCATTCTAAAGGGGTACAATATTTGTCAGTATATAAGGAGATGGTCAACTGACCACACTGCTTTGCCAGGAATGGTTTGCACCTCCCTCCTCTAGGCTTTCAAATATTAGCTACCTGATAGTGCCTTTTCTAGGCTGTGCCAAACTGATAGTACTTCCAACATAGCAAATCAAAACCAAGAAAATCTAAAGGTGTTACTGTTCAATGCTAGGAGCCTAAACAAAAAAACTCAACTCCCACGAAGATCTATTCAGCTTAGAGAATGCTGATGTCTGTGGGGTCATTGAGACATGTTTTAAAGCCACTGAGAGCACACCAACAGTGCAAGGTTATAATTCCTTCCACACATTCAGACTAGTTACTATGCAGACAGGGGACTAAAGGTGGAGCTGTCTCTATTTACATCAAAAATAAACATATGTCACGGTTGGGTAAATATAAATTGGATAAACCACAGTTTAGTAAACCAAGGCTCACTGACAGTGCTTGATCGGAATTTAACCCAGTGAATATTGGGACCAGACTTTAACATGGTTCAGCAGGGGGAAACTACTCTACTTACCTGCTCTACCTCAACAATGGGCATTAAAATGGGTTCAAAAGAGGGCAAGTCCATCACTCTCCCATTCCCATCTTTCACTGGGTAAGATTTTAATTAAATGTTGATGATATTTGATTCACTAAACCATGTTTCAACCAATATATATATATATGTGCACATCACTTTCTTTCTTCCTTTCCTTTCAACATACAGCCTTTGGCATGCAAATATATATATATATATATATATATATATATATATATATATATATATATATAGTTATATGTATATGGTTTAATATCAGAATCTCAAGTTGAGATGCACACAGATGGAAACTCGAAACATAGATGTTCAAAATCTGGCTGAACATCTCAGTGTTCGAAAGTTTATATCAGCGAATGCACTGTGCATTCACTAATATAAACTCAAAGAAGTGTATAGAGATCACGGTACAGTGCAGTTTGGGAAATTCATCCCTTTCTTCACTGTGGTGCAATCTTAGAGTTGGAATATATAGTTAGCAGGGGGTGTGGGGGGGTGCAGGGCGGCTTGCCCCCCTGCAAAAACGTGATGTTAAGTATAGGAGTTTCCTTTACTTGAGCTCCTATACGGACATCACATAATCTGAATTCATTCAGCTGATTTGGCATTGTGACTTGTTCTGCATTTTGACTTTCTCTTTTTTGTAATTATATATATATATATATATATATATATATATATATATATATATATATATAGGTTTACTATCACATATTCAACACTGCTGTGTCCAAATGTGCAGATATCCAAAGAAAATGTTTGGAAATCACAACACTGACCACAGTAAATGCCGAACTGAGATTTTCATTGAAGTCGGATGTCAAACATTTCAACTTCACTGAAATGCTCATAGCCACTAAACATATTTTAACATGTTTTGCAGGGGGGGCAAGCCCCCCTGCACCCCCCCACACCCCCCTACTTATATATACAAACTCCGAGATCACACTACACTGAAGAAAGGGTACATTTCCCAATCCCCACTATAGTGTGATCTGCACTACACTGTCAATCCTTGTTATAGTGGCTGTTCACTATTGTAAGGTTCGACAATATAGTACTCGCACTAATGGTTCTTCTACCTGATTTACGCACATACGTTTATCACACACAGTGCGATCGACTATGTGATTGTATACCATAGATATATATATATATAAAACCATATATAAGTCCAGAAAAAATCCCCTGCAGGTACAGCAGTGCATGGCTTAACGAGACAGTCATCCAAAAACAAAAAGCCAGCACCAAGGTGTATAAAGTGCAACTTTTATCATAAAGTTATCACAGACAAACCGGTTTCGTCAAAAATTTCAAGCCTTCCTCAGTGTAAACAAAAAAGAGCTTCCACACTCCTTATATACCCACCCATCCATCCATGAAAAAGGAATCCCTATTGGCTGCTCACAATACTTCATTTAGCCCAGGTGAAATTAAAGCACCTAGCTTTATAATCCATCTTTTTTCTTTATTATTTAATATGTTGTGCCAGTCAATTCTATTTGTTCTATCCCTCTTGATAATATCAATGACAGTAAATCTAAACAATGCTGAAGGATGATTAACCACATGTTTATATAATGCATTCGTGTTCTTCTTTAGTTTGATGTCACTTAAATGCTGACTTATCCTAAACTTCATAGGCCTAGATGTTTGGCTCACATAAAAGGCCGAGCATGAACAACTAGTTAAATATATAACCCAGTCCGATGAACAATTAGCAAAACATTTGATGTCATAATACTTGACTGGTATTACAGCTACAAAACATTTTGGTCTGATTTAGTCTGTTACAATGTACACAATGGCCACAACTGTAACAACCCTGAAGAGCATCACCCATGAGAGTGGATTGTATATTAGGGGCAACCACCCGAATTCCCAACTTATAATGATTAAAGTGGGATGACAATGTCCTACCCTTCCTAAATCCAAATCAACATCTATCCTCAGTCAAAACCCTGATCTTCTCGTCTCTCCATAAGATATTCCAGTTTTGTTGTACCACATCACAGAAAATGCCTGTGTTAGGCCCATATGTAGTAATTAATCTAATGGGGGCTGACTCATTAACCTTACGTTTATATTCTAACAATTCCTGTCTGGCCATACCACTGACCTCCCTACAAGCCATGGTAATCACTCCTGGTTTATACCCATGTTCCTTGAATCTCCTGACCATATCCATTTTGTGATGTTCATATTTATCACTACCAGAACAAATGCATTTAATTCTCATGAACTGAGATTAAGGTATATTCTGAATGACATGTGGTGGATGATGGCTAGACGCATGTAGGAGGGAATTATATTCAGAAAATTTGCGGAATACCTGTGTATCTAAGGTACCATCCACATTTTTGGTAATTAAAACGTCCTAAAACGTGATTGGATTTAAATCATGCATACAGGTGAATTCAATCCCCCATTTGTTTTCATTCAGGTATTCCATGAATTCTCGAAGATATTCCAAATCACCCTTCCAAATGAGCCAACAGTCATCCAAATAATGTCGCCAAATATCAATTTCCGGCAGAAACAAATTATGTGAGGGGTCATATATAATGTGGTGTTCTATGTATGCCATGAATAAATCAGCATAAATGGGGGCAAAGGATGCCCCCATAGCAGTACCCCTAGTTTGCCAAATGCATTTGTCCTGGTAGTAAAAAACATTTTTGGTCAAGACATGTTCTGTCATGAGTAGTAACAAAGTGTTAAAACCTGGAGGATATATTTTGGCCACACCCAACCAATACTCTATGACCAACAGGCCAGCCCAATGGGGGATGCTTGTATATAGGGAGGTCACATCCAGAGTACAGAAATACCAATGGGGTTCAACCTGGGCATCTGTTAATATTTGTAAAAATTCCGTGGTATCCCGTTTTCTAGATCTCATCAGGGGCAACAAAGGTTTTAAATATTGTGTAAGAAAGACCGCCAAGGGTTCTGTTAGTGATCCCCTCCCCAAAACAATAGGTCTTCCCGGAGGGTTGGTTATTGATTTGTGGATTTTGGGTAGCAAGTATAAATATTGCCTTTTAGGATTGG
Organism: Protopterus annectens; assembly: GCF_019279795.1. Taxonomy (NCBI): domain Eukaryota; kingdom Metazoa; phylum Chordata; order Ceratodontiformes; family Protopteridae; genus Protopterus; species Protopterus annectens. The sequence goes on along the minus strand of NC_056733.1, from coordinate 1,162,060,922 downwards.
CAACAGTAAGATGTTTAACAGTGTTCTTAGATATAATCCCTTCATCCACGGCCAACTTGAGAAAGTCATCAGTCTGATGTTTAAAAGTATTGGTGGGGTCCTATGGCATAACCATATAGAACATACAGTTATCCAGTTGTCTGAAGACTTCATTATTGTAAGTATCAAAATCCATCATCATAATAACGCTCCCTTTATCAGCCGGTGCAATCACAATATTGGTATTGGATTTAAGTTTCATAAGTGCCCTTTGTTGAGTCTTTGAGAGATTATGTGGTTTAATCCGGGTATCCCCATTGTATATGTGTAAATCTTTGAGAACATTATGTAGGAATAATTGTACCACCGGATGCATAGGTGGCACAAAATTCGATCTCTGAAAGTAAAAAACATGATCAGTTGTACAAGTATCATCATTAGCATAAAAAAAAATTTCAAATGTAATGTTCTCCCAAACGAATATAAATCTAACACAAAATCATTTTCAGCGACAAAAAAAGCTGGTACAAAAGTTAGGCCTTTATGGAGTAGATCCAGTTGTTCAAAAGTGAGGGGTTGAGAGGAGATAAAGAACATTGTTAGATTCTATTTGTTGCTCACGATTTGGAGTAAAGTCTCCACATTTGTTTTGTTTCTTGTGTTTGCATCCACCCCTGTGTTTGGGTTTCCTAAAGGGAAATCTATGCTGGTATTATTATGTTTTGGGTGTGGGTGAGGTTATCCCTGGTGCCATTTCAGAGTCCATGTAAGAGGAAGACTCATCCCCTGATGTACCCATAGATGTAAAACTAGTTTTCCTTAATATAGATCTTGGGCGTTTCCTTTTGTTGGACTTAAAGTCAACATTGGAAAATTTCACACTTTTAAATGGACCAAATGGTCTCCCTTTTTCATAATCCATAAGATCCCTGTTGAATTTATGCACCTTGCTCTCCTTAAGCTGCTTTTCTAGGGCTGATAATTCCTGTGGTAGTTGTTGTAAACATGTTGAATAATTCCTATGACTCTCAAATTGTTTAGACTGTTCACACAACTTAATCACTTCCAATATACCTGCATCAATACTACAGTCATAGTATGAGGCTAGGGCCTGTACAAATCTCATTGATGCTTGTTGTTGTATACCTTCCCATTCTTTTTGCAGTTCCTCATCAATGTTATTTACCAAGGGTTAGATCCTACCCCATAATCCCCTGGGACTGATGTTTTTAGACATATAGGCTTTGAATAAACATAAATGCCAAACACTGGCTCTTAAGTTTTTCATACTTCTAGACAACTGGTTAAACAGGTCCTGACAATCAGACTCAAGTGGTACATGCTCATTCCCTTCAGAACCCATAATGGGATCCCCAACACCAACAATGCCTAAATCATCTCTATCAGAACTTATACCCCTGAGTAGTTGATCGAGGTCCATCCCAACAAACGAATATATTATCAAATCAAATAATAAGAATAAACAAAAAAGTATCAGCCCCCTTGGTCAATTGCGATCGATATTCCACACCATAATAATATAAAGAACCAAATATGGAACAAAATCTGAAGACTGGAGCACTATGATAGCTCCCACCAAATTCAGCATTCAATATAAGGTGGTGCTACGTTACTCCTATACTCAAGTCCCTCGGTAATAATAGCCCCTACCACCTATAAGCTGAGATACCAGCGTGATAGTGCTACGTCCAAGATTCAGTGTTCAACACAAACTGTATTTACTTCACAAGATATTCTCATTGTGTATAAAATACTCGAAAGACATCCTTCATGTCCTCAGATTATAATCCAATAAAAATAATAGGTGGACCTGAATAAACAACTACCCACAGGAGTATAATCCCCCAGATGAAAAACATATATTAGCTCCAAATTAAGGGAAAGGAGGGATATCATGAATTCATAAGAATCGATATGTTAAGAATTGAAAAACAGTTAACTGCCTATATGTCAGAGGACACACAGAAGAAGGAGAATATAAATAGTTGTTGGGTATAATCTTAACCTAAATGACATAAAGGGCAGTATCATATCCATATGAGGAAAGTGTCCCATATTAAAGAGAAAAATACAATACAACTGTCCTAATGCCTCACCCAAAATAACATCCTAAGACAATGTAAGTAAATATAACTCAAAACTATTATCCTTCCAGTGTTTACTTACATAAAGGAAAGTACTGTGTGGATGTACACAGGCAACTGGAGTCTATTTAGACCATGGACATCCAGAAAATATTCACAATTGTTTCTTGCTATTCTCTAAATAATAATAAATAATAATAAAATAATGAATATGATAGTTTCAGAAGACACTCTGTCTAGAAGACTATAACAAGTAGAACAAGGCAGTTCTACTTCAGCCGAAGGTGCATTCAACACCAGCTATGCTCACATTACAACTGTTTTTCAGAAACACTTCCACAGAAGATATTTGTGTGTGACTACAACATGGGCTTCTCTGAAAACCTTCATGAGGCACTATAAGCTGGATGTGATCTCAAAGCTTAGGTCCTCCTCTGAAGCCTAATTCATTTGAAAACTCTTTTCTTTATCCCACCAGAAAGTCTGCTGATGTCATTGTCCTGCAGGTTCAAGAGGATGGACTTGACCATGACAGATACGAAATATATGTACTTACCACAAGGAAAAATCTGCATGGTCATGGTTTATCCTTTTCAACATCCCAGACTAGCTGGGTGTTGTGTTTGTGTTCCACACTTGAGCTGCCTACTTCATGGCAGCATAAAATAGTGATGTGTTGGGCATTATGGACAAGGTGAGGGGCTGAAGCCTGCAAAGTTTGTGCTGATCTGACTGAAAGCTGGCATTTTAACCATATGAATTGAAAAGGATGAACCACTATTATCTACCTTGTGAAACTATCATCAGGGTAATTAAATAACTTTCACATACATGCAAATATATACTTCCTTTCCACATACAGCCTTTGGCATATGTATATATATATATATATATATATATATATATATATATATATATATATATATATATATATATAAAATATGGATTCGTATCACTTCACTGAAAGACCATTTCACTGACACCCATTTCAGTGAGACCAAATCACCTAAAGTTCATTTCACCTAAAACTCATTTCACTGACAAGTAGTACTCTAAGGCAAGTCAAAGGTATATGTCCTTTTCCCCACTGTAGTGCGATCCTGGTATTAGTATCATATAGTTAGGGGGTGTGTGGGGGCACAGACCCCCACATTGGGGGGGGTGTAGCATCCCACCTAGTTGGGTTTTACCAAATAATGTAAAATAAAACCAGACAACAGAAAACCAAATTAAGTTGAGGGCTATGCCCCCACACCCCCCCCCAACTATATATACTAACTCCAGAATCACACTACAGTGGGGAAAAGGACATATACCTTTGACTTGCCTTAGAGTACTACTTGTCAGTGAAATGAGTTTTAGGTGAAATGAACTTTCAGTAAAATTAACTTTTAGGTGATTTGGTCTCAGTGAAATGGTCTTCCAGTGAAGTGATAAGAATATGTATATATATATATATATATATATATATATATATATATATATATACATATAGGTTATTGTTGAAACCATGAAACTGCATAGGTCGAACGGTCACATGATCAACTTGAAATCCTGAATCTGGAACAGCAGAATTGAGGCCAAGTCGAAACTGAATACATCAAAACCCATAGTTTGATGTATTCCATATAGCAGGAGGTGTGTCACTCACCAGTGCTATGCATCTTCATGTACCATGACATTCCATAGTCAACGATACATGTATTTTACTATTTTGCGGGGGGGGGTCAAGCCCCCTGTGGCCCCCCACACCCCCTGCAAATTATATATACCAACTTCAAGATCACACTACAGTGAGGAAATGGGCTAATTCCCTGTACCTCACTGAACCGCAATCTCAGTGCACAATGTCAAACTCAGATGCTCGAACTACACTACCCATTCAATGTAGTGTAGTCGATGTATTTTGAGTCGGCATTCTGCCCATTGGAAAACTGCCTTTCGAACGCATGCCGATTAAAAGGGAAGGAAGAAAGAAAATTAAGTGTATGTATATATATATATATATATATATATATATATATATATATATATATATATATATATATATTGGCTGTACTATAGTTTAGTGAATCAATTATCATCAACATTTAATTAAAATCTTACAAAGTGAAAGATGGGAATGGGAGAGTGATGGACTTGCCCTGTTTCAGACCTAGGTTAAAGCCCACTGTTGAAGTACAGCAGGTAAGTAGAGTAGTTCCCCCTGCTGAACCCATGTTAAAGTCTGTTCCCAATATTTGATTTGAATGATGCCTGCAGGACCTCCTTTCTAGATAAGAGAAAACAAGCCCCCGCCTCTTATCTTGCATCATTTGTAAAATCCCCTAAACCTGGGGTAATCTTGGTGGGGAACTGGGGAATCCACTTTGCCCCTTTGCCATGTCTGGTACTGGGATCCAGAGTGGGGTTATTACATATAACTCAGAGGGGGTTATTGAGCTTCCTCTTCTATGATCTCTTGCAGTGACTGTTTGCTGGGGAGGACAATGAAGAGACAGGCTCACATTCACATTCTCTAATACATTCCTGCCATTGACCATCAGAGTGTCCATCCAGTGGGTGGCATGAAACTCGTTAAAGCTCAGACACTTGGCTAGATCAATCTCAAATCAAGAAATGTAGTATAGAAGTTTTAGGGGAAGTCTATATTTGCTATTGGGTATGAAATATATAATAAATTATTGGTGCATTGCAGAGTGATGTATGCCATGACTGAAATTACTGAGTATGTAGCATGCACTGCAACACTGATAGTGAGGACAACATCAACATCCTTGTCTGAATCAAGAGCATTTGTGCTGAATGACTAGCGGTGGCCCTAATCAGTGTTGGTGCTGAGAAATATGACAGTAAATGGGCATAAGCCTTGCAACTTGTCACCAAAAAGGTACCAGAGATCTTAGAACCAAGGGCAGAGAGGCCTAAAAACATCTGATCTGTGAAGCGGTGCCAAGGGCATTGGTGCTTACATCAAGGCAGAAAAATCAACTACAAAACCCAGGACAGAGTTGACAGAACCATTAGGATCCATTGCTGGAAGTATCTGCACCAAGTGCAGCACTGGTGCTGTAGGGCCCAACTGTGCCATTGTCAGAGCCTGTTGAAAACTAATCAGACTCAAAGGGACTGCCTCTGAATTAGGGTCTGATAAGGAGGCAGAGACAACGGTGGATAAGGACTCACTACTCCTGTCTGCCTTGAAACTAGAGGGGGTGGGACAAGACACATCTTAACCTGCACCTGCAGCATGGCTTCTGAGAATTTGGTGTAGTCTATATTAATTATGATGGTCATACCTGTCAACCTCTTAGTGCAAGAAATCTGGACAAAGCTTAAAATAATGGGAAAGGCCCCAAAATAGGGACATATTTTTAATGTTGTTCTTATAAACTTAGAAAGTTGCTGGAATAACGGGGTCTGTGTCAGCATACATTTTCTAAAGGATATGAAGTCTGAAACTCACATGTATGTCATTATTTAGTGACATCAGTCATCAGTGATTTCCCATAAAACCATAAATTTTATGAGGAACAGACTAAAAATAAGCACTCTATGCAACCAAAATTCCTAAAAAAGTCACTTTTATATATCACTAAGCCACTCTCCTACAGGAGCAGAAATTGACAATAATTACTCCTCTCTTAAAAGTAACTAACCTGTCTAACTCGGATTACTTCTGTCTCATTGCTGATTTGTGACCTCTAAGTAATATTTTAGAAAAATAAATTTGCTTAGATCTCCTAAAATTTTAACTGCTTTAACTGAATTATAAAACTGCATGGCTTCTGTCCCATTTAATGCCCCTTCTCTCAGCTACTGTATCTATCATGAATACTATGACACAGGTGAATTAACTAGAGTAGTATGTGTAGACCTATGGAGAGGCTCTGATTTAGTCAGTCATAATATATTGTTATCAAAACTCTAATCAATAGGCTTTGAAGATCAACTCTCCCCAGTTCTTCTCAGCTACAGACTGTATCATGAGTAATTATGACACAGGTGAATTAACTAGAGTAGTATGTGTAGACCTATGGAGAGGCTCTGATTTAGTCAGTCATAATATATTGTTATCAAAACTCTAATCAATAGGCTTTGAAGATCAACCCATCAAACCATCTTACTAAATTAAACTCCAAAAGCTCCGTCTTCCGCTCAGAAGTACCACAGAACTCAATATTTAGCCCCATTCTGTTTCCACTCTGCATAAATCTGTCTTCAGTAAACCTCCAACAACATACGATTAGTCAATACACAGATGATTACTTGTGACTTAGGTCAAAATCTAACTGTAATGACTTACAAGTGCATTTATAACTTCAAGTTACCCAACCCTGCCACTAGTTCACTGAATTTAAAGTAATAGTAAATCTTAAACAAACCATCGCACATCACTTGGATATGCTAATACCAAATTGTAGAATTAATACATTCATGGAACAGTAAACTCTTCCCATTATAAACTTATAAATACCCCAGCATATACCTTAATCATAACCTCTCCTTCATTTACCAGACAGAAATTGCCTTTGCTAAGGTCCTAAACAACCCCAAATTTACAGAGACTTTCAAATCACCTTAGCCCATGCAAAGATCTATAATAAAAAGTGCTTCTACCAAAACTTGAATATGATTTATCTTTTTCCACCCTTAGCAATGGACCCACAAACAAAGTACACCAAAATGTCCACTGCAAGCTATGTAGCTTAAGAAATCTCGCTTGACTACTGACCAGTGCAAATACCTTACAAATAAATGAATGAAATATGTATCTTCTGGTGACAATTCATCTATATATTTCTATACTTATAAAATATTTCAGTTTATCAGATATTATTTTATATCATGTTCCATGTTGGTAATATATAATATTATGTTATCCACAAAAAAGTGTTGTTTTCTCTTTAGTACTTTTTCCATTTATATCCAACTATACTTGATTGTATTCCTCAAAGTAATGATTCTAAAGACAAAGCAAAGTGAAATGGTGCTATGGTGAAACAGAATGTCAACTCTTATACTGTCAAATATGTGCATTATTGATAAAATAAAAGCAGAAAACAAAGGCTTAAAGTTCTTGGTCACTATTCAGATTGGCCCAACATATATTCTGATGTCCCCCAGGGCTTGGTCATGAAACCAAGCCCTTTCTTTTTTGCAGTTATCAAGGTATGGTTATGACATTAAAATTGCATGTTTTATGATGCTAGATTATTATGTATCATTTGTAAATCGGCAATTAGTGATTGTTTGATGAGAAATGGATTAAAACTAAACTCTGATAAAAGTGGTACTATGCTTTTGATCCTATTACGGTTTAGAAACCTATCACTTTTGATAATTTGACTATCAATATTGTTGATACATACAAAGATCTGGGAATTTTGATAAATAGCAATCTGTGTTTTACAGACAATACCAATTATGTAAAATATGAAGCTTTGAAAGCAATAGGTCTCATGTTTAAATGCCTATCCTGCAGATCTGAATTATTAACCAAGATGAATGTTAAATATGTTAGGCCTATAAGTGAACACAGTTCTTTATTCTGCTCATATTCTAAGACTGATAATCTTCTGATAGAAGGGATAAAGAGAAAATTATCTTAAAGAATTCCAGGCACCCATAAACCACCATACAAGGAAATTTCAAGGTTCATTAATAGTATTTTTTTTTGCCATACCATACTTGCCATGGAGAGCATTTGTTGACAACACTCTGCAAATATTATTGGACCCTGATAAAGCTCCTACTAACAGAGCATTCAGAGATAATAATTTGGCATATAAGGTGGCCAAAATAGGATTGTTAAAAAACGTAATTTTATATTATAATTTATTGTAATTAAGTGCAATAAGCTTCCATGAACTGTAAACCACCATGCAAATCTGAATATATTTGAAAGAGCATTAGATTCTTGGCCAGTTCATCAGTTGAGTCTAGCAATTTAGAGTTGTGTTCCTAGTTCAGTCCATGGGCCTTAGCGTATGATATCTAGACTATAAACTGTGAACTAGTAAGGCAGCATGTGTAGCCATATCTCTCAATCTCTTAGCACAAAAAAGAGTCAGCAATAATGAAGGAACTAAGGCTCAAAAATAGGGACAGATTTTAAATATTGCTCTTATAAACTAAAAGAAAGTTGCTAGAATAACAGGTTTTATGCTATCATACTTTTTTAAGGATATGAAGCTTGAAACTCAAATGTCTGTCATCATGTAATGATTTCAGTCATTGATGAGTTGCCAGACACCCACAAATTTTATGACGATCAGACCAAAAACATGAGGCAAAAATCTGGACAGTTGAGAGCTATTTGTGTATCTTAGCTGTGGTAAGTTTAATCAAAGGACACAATAACATGGTTTTGATCTAAATATTTTATAACATTTACAGAATACTTTCATTTGTGAGCATTCATTATGCAAATAAATACTTTCCATACTTCCCAACCTCTTAGTGCAAGAAATGTAGACAAAGCCCGACAAAATGTGGGGCCAAAGACCCAAAAATAATGACATATTTTAAATATTGCTCTTAGAAAGTTGCTAGAGTAACAAGGTTTGTTTTAACATACATTTCCAGAAGGATTTGAAGTCTGAAATTCAAATGTATGTCATTATTTAGTAACTTTATTCCTCAGATCATTTTCCAAAAAATCACAAATTTTATGAGGAACAGATCAAAAATATGAGCCAAAAATCTGGACATTCTTCAAAAATCTGGACAGTTGAGAGATATGATACTGTATTACTTTCCACGTTGTGAGTACTTACCTTGTTATTATTTAATTGTTTTCATAGTTAGCAAAACTTTCACCTATTTTAACTAATGTAATTCATTTTTGCTGTCACATTGAAACCTGGGTCATGGTTGAAAATGGTTAGCCTGACCATCCCACTTCTTACCCATTTATTAAATGAAAATAAATAAAAAATAAACAACAGATTAAATAGATAGAAAGAAAGATAGAAGCTGCAAATCTGGTTTGACAGGATTTAGATTCCAGATGGTTGCATGAGGAGGCAGAAGTAATAATGGGAATTCAGTACCATACTGGAGGAATCAGTGTACTTTTCCAGTGGGAAGACCTGACTTCAGTATAGCAGTCTGCTGATTCCGTAGGGAGTCTAAAGCTATTTACATGTTCTAAAATGGACAACATTAACTTTGACAGGTAAAAAAAATGGTAGCGTTAAATTTGATACCAAGTGATTTAGATTTCTGGACATTATCAGCTGTGGCACTTGTGAGGCAAATGTAATCGGTTACACAAAGCAGCGCATTATCTGCTAAGTCTGCAAATATTATTCCCTATGCCTTGGTGTTGTTAATATAAACTTATTTCTTTTTCAGCTAATCATCAAAGGAAAACGGATCCTGCTGAACTACTGAAGAATATTATTAATGCTATAATGAGGCCAGTCAGCCCCAGCAGTGTCAGATCATCAATATATAATAACACACTGAACTCAGTGTGCCCAACAGAAAGTAAATTAGTCCAGCCAGTAGCAGATGAGCTAGAACACACACATGGGAGAATTAAACAGATAAAGTGAGAGACAGGTAAAACAGAGAAGACAGTGGCATGAATGATCTTTAAAAAAAAATGTGATTTCAAGCAGACCAAATAGTTAACTCTTTTACTTCACACTTTTCTTGACAAACCACTCAGGAATAGATGGTACTGACAGTATATCTCCAACTCACGAGTATGAGAGCTGATGTTGGTATTAAAAGCGTTTATTTGACACAAAAAATTACGTTAAACACTAGCAGCGTTTTTCGTTCCAACTAGTGTCAGAACTTCATCAGACAACAACTCAACTGTTACAGCTTCTTTTTAAGCATGAATTAATTAATGTAAAGCAAGTGCCAACAATCAATTGATCAATTACTAATATGTGTTCGCTCTCATTTAAAGAACCAAACACATAATTCTGTGTTGCATTAAAGTATGTTTAAAATATATTGTATTATAACAACAACAGAAATCAGCAGTTAACCTAACCATAAACACTGTCTTGAGATACTAAAGTAAGCCATATAACCTAATTAAACCCATTAGTCGTATTACAGTTGTTAATATAGTTAATGTAAATAATATAAATAACAATTACTTAATACACAGAAATACTTAAAAACCACCTTACATGTGTTCAAAATTTATACAATAATAAAGAACAATATATGTGTCTATGTTAGTATATGTCTGTGTTTGTATGTGACAAAGTTGGTAGTCTATTGAATCAGATGAAGCAGAGTTTACTTTCCTGAAGTCATGTTCCTGTAGGTAAGGATAGTTAATGAAAGCAGAGATATTTCCTGAATCTGTGCAGCTTATCAAACAGCATTCATATTCAACTAAGAAGTCCTTTAATTGGGAGGCAAGAACCATTTCAACGCATTTAGAAAGAAAGTATTAAGTCTATTGGTGAGTAATTAAAAATTATGGGTTCATTATTTTTGGGCAAAGAACAACAGGACCTTGTTTCCAGTAATCCTGAAACTGGACAGACGAAATGGAAAACTTAGGGATATGGTTTTGTGGAAAGGAAATGTGTTTGTGTTGGGGGTTCAAGCTCTCAACCATTTAGGATGAAGACCATATGTTCCTCTTTCGACTTTTCCCAGTTAGGGGTCGCCACAGCGGAACTCCGGTCCGCTAATGATTGGCAGTGAATTTTTACAGTGTTGAGTTGCCAACCCAGCACCCAACCTTCAAAGAAGGCACACCCACACATGCTCGCACCTACCTGCATGTCTTTAAATTCACTCGACCATGGGGAGGACATGTAGACTCCACACAGAAGGCACTCCAGTCGAGCATTGAACCGGAGAACCTCTTGCTGCGAGGCAACAATGCTAACCGCTGCACCACCGGGCATTGCATCTGTTCCTATGGAACCCTTATCTGGGACTATATCAATGCATAATTTAATATAAGGAATGATTATTTCTTCATTTAATTGGAGTAAAAAAATGAGTATGTGCCCTTATAGAAAATTAGTTTGCAGAAGACCATTAACATTCATTTTGGAGTAAGAGCAATCTGTCCCATTAAGATCTATAATTTGGTTGTTTTTGGTGTGAGCCTATATCTCAAATAAGACTGATGTGTTTCAGGAGTTATTATAAATTATTTAAGAAAGTGCCTGCTTGTGTAGGTTGTGGGGGTTAAAACGCTGCCTTGCAGTTATTTCAATGTCAAGCATGTTTATATATATCTTCTGGATTTAAAGTGCTCTTAAAGTCTCCAAGCTATATCGAGCTGTCCTGCCTTAGCCTGACGTTTATGGGTTATCAGCCTAAATGAATGACCAAGGTGTCTTCTCCCACGACAGGATATGATGTTTAGAAGGTACTGGGGGAGCATCAACATTATACTGATTGAGTGACTGATGAGCTTATACAATGTGTTAATCAGGTATCTTCAACTGTGATGAACATATGCAGACAGGAACAAGGGAGAAAAACATCAGCAACATAGAAGAAAACAGAGCACTATAGGTACCATTAAACCAAACTGAAAAATGAAACACTTTATTAGGAAAGGAAGACATGACGTAATAAGAAAAACAGTCATGTTAAAGGACCTGAACAATTATATAATGCCAGTCATGTTAAAGGACCTGAACAATTACGTAATGCCAGGTTTTTTAAACTAAGCAAAAAATATGCCATACCACAATTGACAAAGAACTATTGATCTAAGATCAACTAACATAATAATCTTAAGAGAAGGGAAATAAAGAGAACATGTTTTAGAAAAGAAAAAAATAATTCCTATAATGACTATAAGATGAGTATCCCTGCATACTGAGGTTTTAGACTTCTAGGTTATAAGTTTATTTGATTACTACTGTTCAACTAGCTCTGAGACAGAAAAGGACATGCGATGTTTCAGAATATTTTTGAAAGAGATAATACTACAGGGGGTGGGGCCTGATCTTGCTGCTAGGGGCAGAGATGAGAAAAAGGCAGTGATCAGTGAACGAAAAAGACAGGAAAAGAAACATCACTATCTCTATCAGGCATGAGTGTATATGTTCTCAGACAAGAAATGAGTTTATTTATTTATTTATTAAGTTTGGTGACCAATTTGGTGGTCTGGTCCTCAGATCATTTTCAGTCATAACCTGGGCCAGACAGTCACTTAAAAAATGTTGCATGTAGTTACCATTCTCTTATACCAGTCAGTACAGTGTATACATTAGTTAGTTCTGGTAGCATTTTAAATTACTCATGTCAAATTACTGTTAGGAAGGTGTTTACTCAGTAGAGGAGCAAATGTATTGCCCCAAATCAGGCTAGAATCCAACCAGTTGCAGTAGCATCAGTGCAACCACATTAAGAACTGAACTGAGGTTGGTGGAGTTTTAGACTGATATTATGCCAATAGTTGTTACTGATAATTCACCCTCCTAACAAAGAATCTAGGTCTGCATTTTTTTTTAAATGAGCCAAGGACATTACCCATAAGATTACTAGAAATAACACCCTGGAAAATGGGGGGGGGGGTTCATTTTTTTGTGGAATAAGAATCCCCATTCTATAAAATTGTAATATCTATATTTACTGCAGTTTGTATTACCAGGCATGTACTTACTGAAATTCCTTTTAGCCAAAAAAAAAAAAAAAAAGACTTTGTAACGCATGGCACTAGACAGACAGATCTAGCCAGCTCTGATGGCATACACATTTGTGACTGATTATCACATTGTGGTATATTGTACATACAGACTGAATACAGAATCCATAAATGTTCAACAGAAATCAAAGTGCTTCCATGATGTATGAAGCAAAACAAAAAGACAAGAAGAATAAATGCAAATTCACAAAACAGGCCATAACTTACAACAGAAAATACTCCTTATTGTTTTATTTGATGAAAGAAAAATCCCTAATGCCTACACAATTGCCTTCACTGGGGATTTCAAGCCTTTATATAATGCCATAATGAAACAATTATATTAATCAATAAAAATGTTATACTGGCTAACAATGTTTTTAGTTAAACCTACTTTTTACTCAGCCATTTAAAAACAGTATATCTATTTAATTTCTCCGTATATATGTTAAACTCTGCCTGAATATGTTTGACCCCAGATATGTCTACAACACTACATTTTTTGAAAACCACATTGCATAGTTTGAGCCCTTCACTGATCACCTGATTTTCATTTTTTCTGGAATTGCTGAGGACTTCACGCTGTCTGGACATTAGTTATCTGAAAAGAAATGTGAAGTTCAGTTTTATTAGATATCAAGCAATCACGGTAAAGATACAATACTCGGATGTTATCTTGATTGCTGAAAGTGGCTTAGCAAGTTACAGTAAGTTATTTTAGAGGCCTAATTAGTGAAAATGTTTTGGATGCTTTAAGTGCCTACCCCCCCCCCCCCACACACACACACACACACACACACACACACACACACTCACACATATGCTGCATGCCTGCCACTACAGGAATATATGAGGGTTAAAATGAATGCCCCCAAGAGATTCTGATTATAGAATTGCCTGTCCAGAGATTACAAACAGGTTATTAATTAGGGGTTATAGTATAAAGTTAAAGAAAGAAATTTTGTAAAAGGTAACACAAGAAACAGTGTAAGGAGTGATTTATTCAGAGGTAAGAAGAATACTCAAGCTACATTCATTTAGTGGTCACAAGTGGTCACAACGGCAAGTGACTCTTGGCATGTCCCAACAAGTCATTCATCTGGCTGAGTCAGCCAGGAAGGGACAACTGTGTATCATCCTGTCTGAGCGCCAGGGAGGCATATATCAGGTACCTGTTACTCTTATTTCTCAAAAAGGAGCTCAGAACAGCTCATCCCCCACCACATCATAGCCTCACTGACATACATTTCAACCCCTTCCTCTACTTATCTCCAACTTTTCCAGCTCTCATGCCACACACACACACACACACACACACACACACACACACACACACACACACACACACACAGATATACACAGACACAGAACACACACACACACACACACACACAGACACACAGACACACACACACACACACACACACAGACAGACACACACACAGACAGACACACACACAGACAGACACACACACATACACACAGACACAGAACACACACACAGACACAGACACACACAGACACACACATTCACACACAAACACACATACACACAGACACACACAGACACACACACAGACAGACATAGACAGACACAGACACACACTCACACACTTCTCCACTCCTCAGCCCACCTGGCCTGCTACTATACTTCTCATTCCGTACATCTTATCATTCTTCACTTAATCACTTTTATTCAGCTCCTACACTTACCTATCCTATACCCCACTTTGAACCCCCTACCCTTCCTAATCTCCCCCTCTCTCTTCAATACACCCCACACTCAGGTTCATAAACTTAAAATATTCTCTACATCCGTTAAACCCAAATATAAACCTTTTTGTCTCTATTTTTACTCCATAAAGCCATACCCACTTTTAAATACCCTACTGCTTGATGGCAACATTCACCCCAATTCTGGCTCCCTATCTCATCTACTAAAATTTCCAACCCAACAAAACATCTCTCCATATATGTCATTAACATACAGAGCCTACCAAATAAAGTTACAGAACTACACTCCTGGATCACCCTCTACTCCCCTCATATCTTAGCTCTAGCTGAAACTTGGTTAAAACTACACATATCAGATACTGAAATTTTACCCCCACTGCAATATTTACCATCTAGCTAGAACTGCCATAAAGGTGGAGGAGTTGCAATAATGTACTCAAAGTAACTCACCATATCACCCTACCTCTACCAATGCATAACTTTCACCCTGCTGAACTACTACTTCTTAACTGCCACCTGAACTCCCAAAAGAAAACAGTCATTGCAGATATATATATACATATATATATATATATATATATATATATATATATACACATTTATATATATATATATATATATATATATGTATACCACCTGGTAACAACATTCCTCTTCTTGAATCTATTCTATCCTGGATATCAATACATATCCAATACGAAACCTTACTACTTTGTGATGTTAATATAGACCGGCAAAAATTATCTACTATTCCCTCCTATCCTACTTATTAACTTCCATGGCTTTCAACAACTTATCTCAAGTCCTACTTGCTATAATAACTCAAACTTAAACTGCTCCACCTTAGACTGGATTCTTACCGCTGATCCTACCCTATATCATTACCCCTGTTCCCTACTGAACTCAAACAATACTCCACTCAAATACCTAAGTTCAACCATACTAGAGAATGCCAGAACCTCTCTTCCGTTTGCACTGAAACCTTCAATGACTAGCTCACTGCTATTAACTGGAACCACTTAAAGTACCTTCCCCTCAATGATGCTGTTCTACACTTTAACAGCACCTTTCTTGATATCCTCAACTTTATAGCTCCCCTAAGAAAAGTTAGAATGAAAACAACTTGCTCTCCCTGGCTCTCTAAAGACACCCTCACTCTCATGAAAAAGAGAGACAAGTACTGGAAACAATGGCTAAAAACTAAATCTGTTCAACTTCTCCAAAAATATAAAGAATTACGAAACCTCTCAAAAAAACAAGTCAAGAAAAACTTCTATTATGAGGCCCAATTCACCTGTAAGTCTAACCCAAAACAATTCTGGCACTCATCAAAAAAATAATGCACCCTAGTGAACCTACCACCCCCCAATCCCTACCCTAGTCAATACCCACTTTATTGAGTCAATTCAAAAACTAACCCAACCATGCCAAAGCCAAGACCTTTCTCAAACCACACATACCACCAGCAACACCTACTCGTTCTCTCTCAATCCAGTCTCTACTGCCTATATAAAGTCCCTTTTACTAAAACTAAAACCATGCTCTCCCTCCACAGACAACCTCCATCCCCTCTTTCTTAAACTAGCAGCCCACTCTATAGCCTACCCTGTATCTATCCTTATTAATAGATCTATCCAAGAGGCCATTGTCCCTGACATATGGAAATCTTTCTACACCATACCGCTTCACAAAGGAGGTGACTCCACAGACCCATCAAACTAGGGACCAATAGCCATCTTCTGTCCACTCTCCAAAATCCAGCTTCTTAGATATCTAATCAATGAAAATCTTATGACCCTTTCACAACATGGCCTCAAGCCAAATTATAGTACCACTGCTGCCCTCCTATCCTTTGCCCACACCATTTCCAAAGCAAGGAACAACAATCTTCTTGTATCCTCCCTGTTCTTCAATCTCTCTAAAGCTTTCAATACTGTCTCTGATCACAAGCTAATTTTTAAGCTAACTGAACTTAGGCTCTCCCCCTCTACCATTCAATGGTTCTCTAGCTATCTCTCTAACCGACTCCAGTCTGTGCGATGGCAATCTACCTGTTCCCCTTTCCTACCCATCCAGACTGGCCTCCTCCAAGGCTCAATCCTTGGTCTCCTCCTTTTCAATATCTTTACTAATAAACTTTACTCGTCCTGTGCCAACTCCACTCTCCTTCAATACAGTGATAACTCTACTCTCATCTCTGTCTCTGGCAACATCTCTAACCTTCTGTCCATTACTCAAAACACTTTCTCATCTGTGGAAAAATGGCTAACTGACCACCAACTCATACTCAACCGTAAAAAGAATAAGCTCCTACCATTCCATTTCCTCTCTTAATAGCATCCTCATCAAAGCAGAATCACACACCAAACTACTCAGCACTATTATCGATGACCAGCTAAAAGTCGATATCCATATACAACGCTGCATTAAGAAAACCAACCCGAAACTGGTTCTTCTGTCTTGCCCAAGCCTTCCTTCTTCCATGCCTTCTCTATGTCTCCCCTATTCCTACCCATCTCCAGTCATCCCTCATAACCAAACTCAAGCAAACCTATAACAATATAGCCAGCTTCGTCTCTGACCAACCATATAAATATCATCATTGACTTGCCTTGAAAAAGCTCCAATGCCTTAAGTTCCCCCAGCTCCTGCTTCTCTCCCAACTCAAGCTCCCAAACTCCCTACTAAATAAACCCCAAGCTTGCCCCCTCTTTCATCTATAGTATCCCCATATACCCCAGCTCATTCACTTTGTAGCTCTGACCAGAGCCTCCTAGGCATATGTAAACCAAATAAAAATACTGGCAAACTCCTCTACAAAAACTCTCCCAAGCCTGGAATAGGCTTCCTCTTGAAATCCACAGCATTAATAGCATGGGTCTGTTCAAAACTGAACTCAAAAATGCCCTCCTTAACTCCAGAACATGCCCTTGCCTTAATCCACCCAACTATCCATTTCCACTCCATCTCTCATCAACTTCTCCTACATCTTCTAACTACTCTGTCCACATTCTCTCCTTTCTAGCATTTTAACAAAATAATCTGTCTTATAACATCTCCCCTCAATATTTAGATAATTTCACTCAAGCTGCAGAAAATTTCTTTATTGTTACAATTGTACCAGATAAAGAATATGCTTGTACTGTTTACTCACTTTATTTGAAAGATTGTAAACATTAATTCTTTGCTGTTGTCCTCCAAATGTATAAGCTATGTACTTTATGTCTCAGTTCTGCATACCAACAAATATATTCTCTGTTCATATTCTAATGTATTTATAAGCTTTGTACTTCATGTCTCAATGCTGCTTGTAAAATTTGTATTCATTTTTCTTATACTTTCTTGTAAATTATTCATCTTTTTGTAAACTGGAGTTTTTTCTCCTCGTGTCTCATCTGAAAACGGGCCATTTGGCTCAGCTGGACATACCTGGTTAACAAATGTCACATAAATAAAATAAATAAGAATTGGTTTAATTCTGTACAAGGGTTATTTAAAGCCATACAATCATTTCTGTCATCTTACAAACTTCTTTTATTTCCACTCTAACTAAGAGAAAGAGAGATTCTTCCTCTTCTGAAGAAGAAGAAATGGTGTCTGAATCCAACTAGGAAGGATTAGTTTATGCATCACAAATTTCTTTCCATATGGGCTTGATTTTGAGTGTGAGGATACCTTTTCTTTAGATTTCCCAAATAAGGAAATCTCATTTGGAGATACTATTTCAAAAAGCTAAATATTTTTCAAATAGAAAGAAAAATAGGTGCATGATTCTCAAGAGAAGTATTACAAAATCCTTGATATGAATTTTCCTTAACATGTGGCTATCCCTTCAGTGTTAGGTGCCTTGGAGGATGTTTTTTCGGCTGCATCAGTATTTCCTGATTCTCGACCCTATGCTCCAAATAAATTGGATAGAGTCCATACAGCCCTACATACTTCTAGTATCTTTGTAAGAAACCTTCTACAGACCCTGCTATTACTAAAACATTTTCTTCTTATAAGCCTGCTCCTAATGACAAAGACAACAGAGCTTTTGAAAGATTTGGCAAAAAGTTTATGCATTATCGCTTTGGTCTTTATGACTATAAAGTTACATGATTCGTATGTCTAAATATTCAAGAATTCAACTATTCATTTTGAAAAATGCTAATTGTTTCTATTATGTCATCCATAGGTATTGTGAAGCATGCACCATGAAATCATTTCTATTATGTCATCCATAGGTATTGTGAAGCATGCACCGTGGAATCATTTCTATTATGTTACCCATAGATATTACGAAGCATGCACCATGTAATCTGTGATGTATCAATTTATTTTTGAAGTATGTCGTTAAGCATAAAGATGAAATATAGTTAAAATATGGGTTCATGAAAGCTAAAAGTAAGGTAATGGCATCCAAGCATTGTGCTTGCTATAGTCCTAGGAACACAGATACATGCTTTGGATAAGCAAAATTTACCATCTGTGTTGCATCTTTAAATAAGAAGTTAATGAGGATTGTATGCCACTAACAATGAGTAGCTTGGTTGTTGTGTCTTTCGGCTTTTCCCGGTTAGGGGTCGCCACAGCGGATCTCTGGTCTGCTAATGAATGAGTAGTTTGGTGGAGTTTACAAAAGCATGACTGCATCTCTGGTTTCATATAATACTCCAAGAGTTTCAGATAGCTTTCAAGTAGTATTTACAAAAATGTTAACAAAACAAACATACAGCTTTTGTTATACTTCAGATGTTTTTCATAACACACAACTAAGGACTGTCCCACAACTAATGTTGATGGCTGACAGCATTGATGAACATTGGTTTATAAGTTATACTTCTTAACACATCTTCCAACAAGCTGTGTAATAAAAAATTGCATTCCGTGTTAGGTCACAGATGTGGAAGTACATACGTAGAACTGAGATTCTAAATTATTTCTAAATCCAACCGTAGTGTTTTTTGTACCACTTAGTCTTCAAGCACACACTGCATGATTTTTTTTCCATCAGAACCGTCAGTAATCAATATATATAACCAAATTATAAACTTATGGTGCTCTGCTATATCTACTTGTGTGCACAAATTCCTGTAAATCATTTATACAAACAGCCTCTGTGCAAATGATGCTCTGTTTGGATTTCACTCTGTATGTGGTATGTATTCATTTCTATTGCTATATTTTATAAAACTGATACTTTTAGCACATTTAATTCAACACACCCACTCACTGTATGTAGTCTGTCTCTTTTCTTAGCATGAGTCATACTGTAGAGTTCCTAACATTAGCTTTGAGTGAAAAGCAGTGTAGTGAGTAATTTTCACTCACAAATGGTCGAACGCATGGCTCTCTAAATTTCTTTCTGAGGTTTGTAATGTAGTGCTTTTAAAAATGGAGAATTAATATTTTGAAGGAACGATTTTGTTATCATTTTCTGAGTGACAGGCAATTAATATTACTCTAAGTACACAGCCTCCTATAAAACAGGAAGGAAATGGCATGCTGGAGGAAAGGATAGCAGGAACAGAAGGCAATAGAGCTAATACTGTGTAGAAAATCATATTAGGCAGTTGAAGGGCCCTTCTCCATTACTATACAAGTGGAGAGTATTCAGTCTTAGTCCCAGAACAAATCGCCACAACATTAGAGAACTATTTGTCAGTTGGGCTCATTTGTAACACTTGCTACTTTTTAGGCTGCTGCTGACATAATAGTGTTGTTTTCAACAGTACATGTATTTTCTTTACTGTCTTCCTTAGTAATTGACACATAGTGACAGTTTGTTTATTTTCATTAGTTTCTTTTGCAAATGCAACTTTCCTTCAGAATTACTGACTGCAGATGTACAATTAAGAAAGTAAACTTCATAAAAACTGATAATTATGGGTAGGAAGACACAAAATACAGTTAGGTTTGAAACATTTTTAATGCAATGGCATTAGACACAACTGTTGGCAAACTTTCATATTGCAGTAAAAGAATTCATGAGCAATCTCAAACAGAGAGTCTTGGCTACATGATCCTGCAACAAGGGGTTTGCAATACTTCTGTTCCTCTGTTATAGCAATAAATAGAAACACCACTGGTTACCAGTGACCAGAAAACACTCATCGATAAAAAAATTGAAATGGATATCTGATTAAGACACTGTATAAACAGTCCAGTGAAGTGAAGGTAGCATGGTGAGTGAGGGACATTAAACAAAAACTGGGCGACACAACAGCACAATTACTGTTCCTGTCTCATAGCGCCTGGTACTCCAGTTTAGCTCTCAACTTGGGTGCCTTCCGTACGCCTTCTGTGTGGAGTCTGCATGTCCTCTTTGTGCCTACACTGTTCTGTACAGGTGTTCTGGTGTCTTTCACCATAAATGAACTGGGGATCCTACAAATTGCCCATAGGTGTGCATTCATAGCTCTTTGTGTATGTGTGTGTCTGTGGGCCTGTGTCTGTCTGAATGTGTGCATCCTGTGATGGGTTGTTTCCCTAATCCAAGATTATTTTTTTTTGTCTTGCACCTACTGATTTTGAATAATATCATCAATGAGAAGAGTGTCGGGTACATGAAACCAGATAAGTCTGGGGAACTGGTCACCATGGGCTGATTAGATTACTCGGGGCGAATTTACAAATTGTCGAATGATGAGGAAGTGCACTCTGTAGTGTCTCTCAACAAGATCAACATAGCCTATACGGCCATTAAAGTTTTTTTAGATGACCTTTTGCTGCTTATTTGATTTTTACAGGGTACAAAATCTGACTATTCTGAAGATATTTGGTATTCTGAAAATTCATTCCAACATCTCAGACCCTCCTTTATGAGCAGTTGTTGCAGCTTGTGGCTCTATCACAGAGCCTATGGCAAAACTCATTGATCATAAGTTGAAACACCTTTTCTGTGATTTTCCACATATTTGAGATTTGTGGGATTTGTTGGACAAACTTCAGAATATTAGACTTTATGATGATGTTCTGTTTGTGACCTGCGATATGCAAAGTTTATACACAGTGATTTCCCATGAAGAAGGCCTATTATGGTTTGGGGAAATTGTGTCTCAGTTTGATTCTCTGTCAGCATCTGAAACCACACTTGTCTGTGATTTTATGGAAACTGTACTTAACAATAACTACCTGTTTTTTGAAGGGGAGTTACAATGTGCTGCAATGGGGGCCTCTTGTGCCCCCACATTTGCAAATGCAATCATTCTTAGGTGGGGATTTACAACCTTGTTCAAACTCCCCTTTTTATGAAAAATGTCTGGGATATTTTCAATACCTGGATGATTTGTTGTTCATCTGGTCTGGCCTAATTGGAAGTAGTTCTGTGACAACTACAGTATAGTACCTCTTTTTTGAGGTTCACTTATCACATTGATTGTGAACATATAAACTATTTGGATATTGAGCTTATGAAAGGAGATATGGGTGGCCTGGATGCATAGATTTTTAGAAAGTCCACCTTCTGCAATTCTTTTCTGTTTTTTACCAGCTGCCATCCATTTCACAAGAAAAGGAGTATGGTGAAACGCCAGCTTATTAGAATTTTTCATTTGACCTCTGATGACAATACGTGTTCACAACATTTTGATACACTTAAATGTATGTTTCTTAATAGAGGTTACCCCAAACCTTTTTTCGACAACATATGTGAGGAGGTATGGGCAGAAAGACACAATAGGTATGTCCCAATTATAAAATATGGCCTGAGGTTTGGTGAATTTAAACAATGTAAAGGGCAGGGTAAAGAGTTTGCAGGAATGCCATCATGGTGCTACATTATTCCCTTGATGCTAAGGACATACAAAAAGTGTTGCAGACAAATTGTATTCTACAATGTGATGAGGGATTAAGAATGTGTTTTCCTAAACACCCATCCTTTACCTTCAAAAATAAGCCCAATATACAATTCCTGTTGGAGAAACCAAAAGATGGTCTAAACGATGACTTATGGGTGACAGCAAAATGTGGCCATTGTCATCAGTGCTCTTTTACTGAAGCAATATTTGAGGATGCATTTTTTGGACAAGATTAGAGCCATAAAGGCTCGTGGTAAGTTTGATTGCCATTCAGAAAGGACTGTTTATCTGGCCAGATGCACCTCATGTCCTGCTTTTTATATAGTCTAGACTAACACTGCACTTAAGAGGATATATCAACATTTTTGTAGCATATCCAAGAAAGATAAGAAAAGTGTACTGGCCAGACATGCTGGTATATTTAAGAATTTTAAGAAATGTTCTTTTCTCGGACTGGAACAAGTAGAAGCAGCAGCATGTGTTAGAGACTGGGAGAACAAATTGCTGCACAGGGAGATGTACTGGTAACTTTACAGATCCACATGATCTTAATGACTATATTTCTATATTGAGTGAACATAAAAGAAGAGCAAATAAGATTTGATTTATTTTACAGATTTATTTTATAAAACTACAGAATTTTACAGCATCGTTTATTTAAGCAATAACCCATGCCTGGGTGTGGGTAATGCTGGATTTACCCATGGTTGGTGTGGTTTGGTCACAAGGGTGAAGCCCGAGTGGCCAGACAAAGACAACCGTGGGTAAATCCAGCATTATCACACCCAGAAGTGGGCTATTGCTATTATACAATGACATTATTTAAGAAAAAAATACTTATTTTTTGTTAAATAATGGCATTGTATAATGCGTCCGTGCTGCCCTTCCACAGCTGTCCGGTATGCTGGAGCAGTTCTGATGTACTGCTCATGCGTATGCTTACACAGTACATCAGAGCTGAGTGTAGAGGAAGCAATGGAGAAAGGAAGATCTCCGTTGCTTTTTTTAAAGCTGTCTCACTATGTTAAATGAGTTTAACATAGCGAGACAGCTTTAAAAAAAGCAACACAGAAAGGAAGATCTCCTTTGCTTTTTTTTTAAGATATCTCGCTATGTTAAACTCGTTTAACATAGCAAGATTACAGCAATGGAGCTCTTCTGTTCTCCACTGCAGCCTAACAGAAAAAGAAGTAAAGACTTATACTAATGGAAAAAGTCCGGGTGACCAGACCTTTTTCCATTAGTACAAGTCTGATTTACAACGCGTTTTGGAATATTAATGGGGGGTCATTGTATAATACCTATATTAACTATTAGCTTTTTTCTTTTCTTGTGTTTTTCTATGCAAGTTCATGTCTCTTTAAAATATTTGCTGGGTTTTAAGGACTAGAAATATTTATTGTTTTTTGATGGGGTGTGTTTCTAGTTCATTTAAGGTTTTAAACAGCACTGCAGTCTTTGTAATGCATGATTCAGAAGAGGTCTGTTCACAGACAAAAGCACCTAACCATGATTTTACTTTGTGTTTTCACATTAAAGGTTTGGTTCTGTGTGATCCTGGACTTTCTGCTCAGTTTTTCATTCTAGAATTTTATCCTTTCTGCTACAGTCCTATACCAGTTTACTGAATCCATTATAGATGAAGACCTTGGTTAATTGTTGCTCCTTCTCTGTACACAAGCGTAAATTTTTCAGTGTGCTCCGGGTGGATTCAGATCCCTAATGAGTATTACCTTCTTCCACCTATCCTCACTCCTTTATTCCCTCATCCAGTCTCTCACATCCTGTTATGATAGATTTGGGTGTGGCTGCTACACTGGTTTTGCAATGCACAACAGTTGAGTGTCATTTTACAATGTGCACCTTTCATTCAGGCTCAGTCAGCATTCTTCATGACCACAGATAGCCTTCTGGTCTTCATCAGAGGGCACGACTACAGCAGATAATCCCACCACCCCACCCCACTCCCCCAAGACAGAACAGCTGGTTACTGACTGCTCCATCTCGCACCTTTCATTGCTCCCACAAGTGTCAGATCCTCCAAATGAACTCTGGTGACCAGCACTATTGGACTGCAGTCATGTTCACAACCTCTACAGCAACAGAGTTGTCTGCCTTTTAGTGCTAATTAGCATATTCAGAATGTCACCATACAGCCGTATTCCAGGTAGAGTATAGAGTATAAGCTGCTAGCAGGCGGCAATATATATAAATACTTTTTTCTTCTACAGCTCATATGTTGTATGTTAAATACAACCATCTCCAATACAGCCAGGTACAGCATTTTTGAAAAGGAGACTAGGGTTCCCCCGCATTGTAATGTTAGAGGAGGGATGTTATCTGCTAACAGACTAATTGTCTTTCCTAAACAGTGACTTTTTGCACCATTGTACTGGTACAGGGGGAAAAAATACAATCAAGTTCAGATCAAGATTATAATGATATAGTTCATTGATTGGATTACTAATATCCAGTATGAAACATACAAATATAAATCATGTAATATAAAAGGAAGTTGTTGTTGTTGTTGTGTCTTTCGGCTTTTCCCGGTTAGGGGTCACCACAGCGGAACTCCGGTCCGCTAATGATTGGCAGTTGATTTTTATGTACCGAGTTGCCAGCCCTGATGCACAACCTTCAACGAAGGAATGCCCATTCATGCATGTCTCCACGCAGAAGACGCTCTAGCTGAGAGTTGAACCGGACAGCGTCTTACTGTGAGGCGACAACGCTACCGCAGCACCACCACCGTGGATGTAATATAAAAGGAAGTAATAGAGCCAAACGAAACATCCACAGCTACCAAAAAAAATCAATTTAATTTCCAGCACGTAAGCCTCTGCCCCCACATTAATAAGATAATTAAAACAATACCATATACAATCTCGCACATCCACATGCCAGCTTATTAGTACATGCTTAGAAATGAGCTTTTATTTTTAAAAGATACTTTTGGAGTTATAAGTAAATAAATAAAGAATCATGCATAAAACTGCATGGTAATATGAACTACTTAGCATCTACATTCATACATAGTTACTAGGCATACAGTCTAAGAGGCGAGCAATGAGCTTAATCCAAACCCCCAACTTCCCCAAAGCACCACCAGGCTAAGTAACTTGCTCTAGTCACACATAAGGCAAATGAAGGCTAAAGGAATCAAACCCTCTTCCACAAGAAGTAGCTTACTAACAGTTCACAGCCTTAATCCTCATTGCCAATTGTCAGACTAATTAAGTAAGCACATTAATCAAACATCAATAAACTAAATTATAAACCCATTTTCACAAAAAAACAGAAAAATGCACTGATAATTAAAGTCAGAATCTCATACCACCAAATAAGTGAGTCTTTGTCTACTTGGACACTGGTATATCAGGAAAATCAAACCATGGTTCCTATATCTCTATCAATCTTTCAATCTGTCTAACTTTCTATCAATATGGGTGTAGGGCACTAGATTGACTGTATATCTACACCAACACACAGAATACTGATGTAAAAATGTTGAGACTACAAATGCTGACATGTTTTGCATATATTCCAGGGATTACATCAGAGTGGAACAAACCAGCTACAAGAGCCCCCTGCACCCACCGCATGGGGCACCCCCTGCTAATTATTATATATACACCAAGTCTGAGATTGCACAGTCCACAAGGAAAGGGAATATTCCCCTACCCAGGAATTGTTGATCTTGCATACCTGTCAAACATCTATGTGTGTTGATCAGATGGTGTCAATCAAACAGCTGTCAGTGTAGGTGCACAGTCGATTCAGTGCCCTGTATTCATGTGTGTGTGTGTGTGTGTGTGTGTGTGTGTGTGTGTGTGTGTGTGTGTGTGTGTGTGTGTGTGTGTATATATATATATATATATATATATATATATATATATATATATATATATATATATATATATATATATAAATATATATATATGTATCTATATACTGTATAAACCTGCTTCAAAGCTGCGAAGAGCACCCAAGCCATACCCGGTTACTTATCCTGTCATTCATTCAAACCTCAATCAATGGGCAGCAAAGAAAAGGAGGTGGAGTTGCACTATATATAAAAGACATACACACCTCTAGGCTGGTTGAACAGTATGATGCACAGGAAATACTCCAGCTGCAGTTAACAATCGACAAGACCTCTATTCAAATCATTGCTAGCTACAGGCTTCCAACTCTGATTCAAGATGCCCACTCTGCCTTTCTGGACCTCTTTGAATCTATCAAGATTCAACCTTTTACCCTGATCCTGGGTGACTGACTTTAGCTATCCAACCATAGATTGGAAGAAATATTCATTCCAAAACACAGATGCCCAGGGATTCCATGATTTCGTCAATGCAAATGCCTTGGACCAGTTGGTTGACACCCCCACAACATGTGAAAATATCTTGGACTTGGTATTAACCAGAATGAGTAACCACTGCAGCATCCCTACAGTGTCATCATCCCTGGTAGGATCCAAAGACAAAGCAGTCACTTTTGAAGTCACTATCTCCCCTGATCCCCACCCCCTAGCTAGGGTCAAACAAAAAACATTCTCCAGAGCTGATTACAACCTCCTGAGGAGAGGTATAAACAGATTCACAGCCTCCCTCCCCCTTAACAGAAACTGGCACATATGTCCAGACTTACACCAAAGTAGTATATGAGCATTTATATAGCTGCATGGAATCAGGAATACCAAACAGGATGAAATCATTCTCCTCAAGGAAGAGTACACCCATCTAGTGGACATCTACAATAAATAAACTCTATAATAAAAGGAAAAAATTGCTGTCCAGGACCAAGAAGGAGCAGGTGTCTAATTGGAAGCAATCTCTCCTTAGCCTGAACAAGCAAATAAGAGCACTAGTGAAATCCTCCAAAGCAAACTTTTGAGTCCAAACCGGCCACATCTACTGAAGACAGTCATAAGCCTTTCTTCACATATCTCCGCAATTTCAAGGGAAACACCCAGATCTGCTCAGAACTGGTGATCAAGGACACTACATATGCAAACCCTGTAGATACAGCCAACCTGCTGGCAGTGAAAACTTTACTCCTCTATTCCCCCCATCAGTAAAACAGGACATCCCCAGTACCTACCCCCCCTTATCTCTAGGGAGCAAGTCATCACTAGTCTCTCAAAGGCAAAAAAATACAGCCTCCATGGGGCCCGATAACATCCCAGGCTGCATTCTACATGAACTCAGGTAGGAACTTGCAGCACAATTAGGCACCCTATTCAACCAAAATCTGAGTACCGGCTTCATCCCAGCCAAGTGGAGGACACCTACTGTCATCCCTTTGCACCAAGGTTTAGCATCCTCCAATCCAGGAAATTATAGACTCATCAGCCTAATTAGCCTGATCTGCAAGGCCATGGAGCGGATTATCATGGACCTCATTAACAGGGACATTGTCAACCTCCAGACACTTGATCCCACACAGTTTGTTTTTTTCAAGGGGGGGGGGTCATGCCTGTTAATTTGGAAGTAGACCCATATATAAGGCCATAGACGAGGGAAAGACTGTGCACACTGCCTACCTTGACCTGGCCTAGGCCTTTGATACTATTCCCCACTCAGGTATAATAGATAAATTCTCTCAACTAGGCATCAATCCATATGTTACCAGATGGGTAGCAAACTGGCTCACTGCTAGAACCCACCTAGTCAAAATAGGGGAAGCCACCTCAAGAAGTAGACCCGTAACAAGTGGTGTACCCCAGGAATTGGTCTTGGGGCCTCTGCTGTTTGGGATATACTTCTCAGAGGTGCAGGCCACATCTAGTGGGCTATGGTTGACCAAGTTTGCAGATGACTGCAAGCTGAGTGCTGTCATCAATTCCCCTGATGATGTGGACATTGTCCAAGAGGGTCTCACCCAAACAGATGACTGGTGCCAGAAACATGGCCTCAAACTGAATGCCAAAAAATGCATCATCATCCCTTTTGGGGAGGATGACATCCCCATAAATTATCACATTGATAATAAGGCACTAAGCACGCAATCAGTCATGAGGGACAGGTTGATAGCAAACTGACTTTTGACCACCATATTGCTTCCACTGTATGGAAAACTTTCTACATGGCCCACCTTATTAGTAAGGGTAACTCATCCAGAGACAAGGTGGTCATGACAGCCCTGTATTCTTCCCTTATAAGACCAGTTATTGAATACAATGCTCCTTTTGGCATGTACCTCACAAATCACATGCAGCAGTTGGAGAGACCACAGAGATTCTTCACCCAGAGAATCCAGAGCCTCAAACATCTACCCTACACACATAGGCTAAAAGCCCTGTCCCTCTACTCAGTCTCCTACAGACTCCTCAGAACTGACCTCTGTCTGGCATACAAAGCAATCTTAGACCCCGCCATGTTGGGGCTGCTGAATATCTGCATGTCAAGTTCCACTCGAGTAACCTGCACATGAAACCTCAACCTGGTCTGTGACATCAATAGGATTTGTTGGTGGGACAGATTTGTGTCCCAGAGACTCCTCCTTTTGTGGAATAGACTCCCTCTCTACGTAAAGCACAGTACCTCATTAAACCTTTTTAATCGCAACATGCATAACTGGATGGGGAACTGAAAATACACCCCTGGGATTCCACCTATGTCCCTACTGGACAGTGGCATTGGGTGCTGACTTGCTGGAACGTGGGCTAAATTCTTGGCTAGGCTTGTAAGGGCCTCACAGCCAATAGCCTAGTAACTTCCTATGATCCTATATATGGGTCTACTTCTAAATTTTGAACTTTCAAAAACATTGACTTTCTTATGGTCGAGACTATAAGCTTGTGGTTTTAAAACTTTGGAATTTAAATAAAAAAAAATAAAAACAAAAAAATCTTTTTTTTAATGTTTTTGCAGAGAGGCAAGCCCCCCTGCACCCCCTGGTAATTAAATATACGAACTCCGAGATCGCACTACAGCAAGGAAAACAGTAACTATACCTTTCTGTGCTGTACAGCAATCTCCATTTGAATGATTCAAAGTTTGAAAAATTCGATCCTATGGTCTCGACCATGGAAAAGTCGACGTTTTGAAAGTCTGAAAGTCTGAAATTTAAAATTAGACCCATATATATATATATATATATATATATATATATATATATATATATATATATATATACATATATATATATATATATATATATATATATTCAGTATTTATAGTCCACAATAGTAAACTGCCGATATCAAAGTATCGATGTTCACAAGACTGAAAGCTCAGAATATCAAAATTTCAGTCTGCAACTTTTTTTTTAAGTTTTAACCTACCACCGTTTGTGTATCTACTCTGTGAGACAATCACTCCTTTCCCAGTGCTATTAAATGTGCCAGTGATTATTAATCTGCATAGAACAACAGAATTAAAAATGCACAGTGTAAGTACGCTGTTGTAGTGCTTCCACATAAAAACTGCCACAGAATACGATCCATTGGTAGTGTATACTGGAACTACTGATTCA
The DNA here is from genome assembly GCF_019279795.1 of Protopterus annectens. NCBI lineage: Eukaryota > Metazoa > Chordata > Ceratodontiformes > Protopteridae > Protopterus > Protopterus annectens. Next base: position 1,162,031,211 of record NC_056733.1, on the reverse strand, counting down.
CTTACATTTGTAGAACTCTAGCAATCGCGTCTAGGAAATCAGGCGTAGTGTACTCCTTGTGTTTTAGAATATGCTCAAACTGACTGTGCCTCCGTAGTATCTGTCTTCGTTTTGGCAAAACACACCCACTTGCTAGTGTAGTTTTCAGCTGATCCATCCTATCCTGCTCTCTGGCCAATGTCATCATCAACACGGATAGGTTCATTGCCTCAGTACCAAGTAAACACTTCAGATGACGATGCTATGCCTCCATTAAATTTTGTGTGTGAGGTAAAAACAATATATTTAGATCGTGTACACTCCAAAATTTAATTGAAAATAAAGGGGGACTCTACAATATGCTGTGGTCTGTGTAGTGAATTTTCTCTTTTTACCTAGCACATACCAGTCATCAAAATATTGTAATAATTCCTTGCGTTCTATTGGAAATGAAGCTTTTAATGTGTTCAACGCTTCCGGTACATCTTCTTCTGGCAGGAATGCTAACACAATTAAGCTTTTAACAGCCAGCTGAAAGAACTTGTTGCTGTTATACAAGGGGGCTAACCCCAATTGTTGCACCTTTCTCCATATATTTTTACCAAAGTGAAAGAGGCAGCCCTTCGATGTCACTCCAGTAATATTCTCTCTTATGCTTTTAATTGCAGCAACCTCAAAGTCACACAATGCATACTTTAAATTAGTGTCTAACCCATGTTTTGCCATCAGATGGAATACACAGTGCCACATCTGATTGCACACTTTCAATAACCTTTTGCTCATCAAGCAGTAGAGTAGTGGCAAAGATTTACTGTAACCTCCACATTTTATCAGATCATGTATGCTATAGAGTTGATGGCATATAAGCCCCTTGTAGAAAAATGTGCCATCCATTTGTCAAATGGTGGCTGTACTTAGGTCATATAAATTATTTACAGTGGTAAACACAATAACAGTATTTTCACTGGTATCAGCCATGGTTTACTATCAAAAATTCGAAAATAAAAAAAAAAAAGTGTACCTAACTTCGAATTTTAACATCGGAAATGAACATTTCCGTATGCACCTAATGTCGAAAACAGCTGTTAGTTGTCGAAAATGTCGCTCGCGACATTTGACAATTAACAGCACTCCCACCTTTCCCTTAACTCCCTACCTAACTAGCCTACACTCACATCTATGAAGGGGGGCAAGCCCCCCTGCACCCCTGTCAGGCTGCCCCCCCCAACTTAATATTCCAACTCCGAGATCGCACTACAGTGAGGAAAGGGATGTATTTCCCTAACCGCACTGTACCGCGATCCCCTTACATGAGCGAACGTTATAATTGTGAATGCACAGTCCATTCGTAATGATAACGTTCGCTCACATCACCTGCCGAACTATGAAGTATTCGAACATATGTTGTTCGAATACTTCATAGCCGTGCAATTGCACATCGGCATTTTGATAGTAAACCATCAGCTATTATCCCTTTCTCTACAAAGGCAGCTGTTTATATGGGATAGTCATGAACATTTAGGGTGTGTAAGGTAACCTCTTATGTGAATTATCTTTCCTCCTAACCCTTCCCAGTTGTAGTAAGGCATATCTAGTAGGGAGGTCAGGTACAACATCTAAAGAAGTGGATGCTAATGCCTCTTCACTAAGAGACAAGGTGGATCCATTGACACTGCCGCCCTCTGTTTCAACTCACTAGAGAGGTTGTATTCTTGCTGTTCGGAAGGATCTCCGACATGGTTATGGGACACAGACTTTAGCAACTGTTCACCAGTAGGTATGGTTAAGGTAATTAACCTACCTTTACACTTTAACACTGATTTCCACTTACAACACTAGTACTTTTTTGGATTAGGATATAGTTCCTAGATGAAATATGCATCCACCTATACTGAGCACTTTTCTCAATTTCTGAGAAGTAGTTGTTTGGTAAATGCTACTCTTTGTTCCTGGTGGGGGATAAGTCACCATAGCCATTTTTAGTTCATATAACGTACGCTTTCTTAAAGATATACTGTCTATTTATACACATTTTACGGGATTATGATACTTGCGATAATGAGGAGTCAAGATTGTGACCGTTCAGTATTGTGGACTCGAAATACTGAATTTCTGGATTTCAGTATTTTGATTTTACGTAGAGGACCTACATATATATATATATATATATATATATAGGGTGTACCTGAAAACATTGAAGTACTCAAACCAAGAATGGTGGGGAGCAAGCCCCCCCTTTGCCCCCCATTAATTATATCTCTCCCTGTCTCTCTCTCTCTCTCTCTGTATATATATATATATATATATATATATATACATATATATATATATATATATATATATATATATATATATATATATATATATTTATTTGCAGTTTGTTAACCAGGATAGTCCATTGGGCAGAGATGAGCCCTTTTTCAATATAGGCCTGGGGAGAAAAGCTCCAAGTACATACATACAAAAACAAAGATCAGCAAGAATTGATAATAATTAAATACAAAAATGAAGGCAGGATATTGCAGCAGCAAAAACTGCATGGTATTAACCAAAGGTTTTTTCAAGCATAAACTTAGCAACAGCAAAAATCTGCAAGGCATTAACAGAATTTTTTTACAAACATAAAATTCAACATTAAAACAAGATACTGCAACAGCAAAAATCTGCACAGTATTAACTGAAGATTTTCAAGCATAAACTTAGCAACAGAAAAATCTGCAAGGTTAATACATATAATAATAAAATTTGCAACATAAAAATAAAGGAATTCTGTTGATACAGAGATAGAAGTAGTGATAGCGTTTGTGTAATATACCATAATAATGGATGTTAGACCCTCATCAGATAATAAAGCACTCTGTTTTGTGTAGAAGACAGACGCCAGTACTATACAAGTGTAAACTGGAGAAGGAAAAGATGAGAGAGAAGGCTGGGCAAAACAGGAAGGGTAGTATTAGGCAGTTCTTGAGAAAGGAGGTAGAAGGATGTGGGAGGGGGGAGGTGTAGGAGAAGGTTAGGAGGGGTAAGGGGGTAAGGAGGGGTGAGAGCAGGAGCACTCCCAAGTAGAAGAATGATAAGAATGGAGTAATGATTTAAAATTGGAGAGGGTCTGGGTAGTTTGGATGTGAGGAGGAAGAGAGTTCCATTTTCAAGCTAGGGAAAATGACAATAGCAGCTGGCCAGGAGTATGTGATGGTTTATATACTTCTAGGAGGTTCTGGTTATTGGACCTGAGAGGTCGATCTGGAAGATGCATAGTAAGGGTGGAGGTGAGGGAGGGGCATTGGGATGGCTTGAAAATTAGTTTATGGGAAGTAGAGAGTTGAATGTAAGAGAGATAGTTGAGGAGTTCCAGCCAGTTCAAGGAGTGTAAGGAGTTGCAGTGGTGAGAGGAGGATTTGGAGCTGGTAGCGAACTTGGAGATTTTATTATAGCAGGATGCTAGTTTAGCTTTGTGGGTGGCTTGAAGATTAGTAAGGATGGGTGCCCCATACATGAGAGATGGGAGGAGGTAAGTGGTGGAGAGGGTAAACTTAGTTGAAGAAGTGAGATAATGATTGTGGTGGTAACGTATTATGAGTTTCTGGTGTGTTTTTTTTATGTTAGTTTGAAAGTGAATGCCAGACTTTAGTTGATCATTGTAAGGACAGTGAGAAGTTTAGTATGGGGGACAATTTCGATAGGAGTCAAGTTTTGGCTTACTATAGAAAAGGGGTTTATGTATCTGGATGGGGTAAAGATTATGAGTTTGGTTTTAGTTATATTGAGAGCTAGACAATTGCTTAGCATCCATGTCTCAGTGTTGTTAAAGGTGCTCCGAGTTGCTTGCTTGAGTTTAGGGAGGGACTCAACAGAGCAGATGATGATAGAGTCATCTGCATATTGAACAAGTTTGGCATTTGGGATACACTGATGGAAGCCTTTAATGAATATGTTTAACAGTAACGGGCCCAGGATAGATCCTTGGGGGACACCTATTGTAGTGTTGAGTTAGGAGAAAGCACAGCTATTCCACTTAATGGCCTGTTGCCTACCTGAGAGGTAACTGGAAAACCAATTGACAGATGAGGAAGAAAGATTAAGATGGGAGACCTTGGACAAAATTAGCGTATGGGAAATGGTCACAAAAAGGAAAAACATGAAGGGTAAATCCAAAAAATAGAATGGTGGTACAACACGACAATCAAAGCCAACTGGATAAAAAAGCTTTTATTGTAGTAACATCGAAATAACACCCAAGTAAGTGCTTTCGCGTTATTACTAATGCTTCATCAGACTTTGGGAAATGGTATTGAAGGCCTTTAGATAAGTCTAAGAAAAGACTAGATACAATATTGCCTATGTCACGAGTGCAGTTAATATTATCAAAGAAGGATAGAAGGGTTGTGGTAGTGCTGTGTCCAGGTCAAAAACCATGTTGGGTTGGAGACAGGAGATGATTGTCTATAAGGTAAGATAGAAGATGTAGGTGAACACACTTTTCAAGGATTTTTGAGATGGAGGAGAGTATGGCTATGTGGTAGAAATTGGAGATGTCAGTATTGTTGCCTCCTTTGTGTAAGGGAATAAGGAAGGCATTTTTTTTCCAGAGGAGGGGTAGGTAGGATTCTTTGATGGAGTGATTAATAAGAATACAGATAGGGAGAGCTATGCTGTCAGCAGCTAACTTGAGGAAGTTGGATTGTGAGTTGTCAGGGGCATTAGAGCATGGTTTTAATTTTTGGAGCAGTTTTTTATAGTGTTGACAAGGATGGGTTTTAGGGAGAAGGGAGGGGGTAGGTGGTATTGGTTGGGGATGGAGAGGGATTTAAGCTGAGAGATGAAGATGTAGCTAAGGAGTTCTTAGGGAAAGAAGTGGTGAGTTTGGCTATTGAGTCTATGAAGAAGGAGTTGAATTTGTTGGCTATGGTAGGATCTGGAGTGCTAGGGTCAGGGCAAGGCTTAACTGTTCTGCAGGAACTATGGAGGGCGGAGATGCTACTCCAGAATTTCTTGGGGTTGGATGTATGATTATTTTGCAGTTTAGAGTACTAGCATTTGCGATATATATATATATATATATATATATATATATATATATATGTATGTATGTGTGTGTGTGTATGCAGACCAACTCCAAGATCGTTTAACAGTGGGGAAAGGGCAACTTTCTCACTTTGCTCAATCTTGCATGGAGTTAACATCACAAAAGCAGTCAAATGATTTTTGATCACTTTTGCCAGTGTTAAAACACCTTTGGAATTACGAACATTCGATTATATGGCATAATTCCATTTCATCAAGATGACACTATCGAATCTTCATTTAAGTGAAACCTTAAACCAGTGAAAAGGTTCACCAGGAAACTGGCAAAAGATGCTGGTTCTTAGATCTTAGAGGCCTCTGTGGATGCTAGTAACTAAATATGAAGCTGAGGGCAAGATAGCCTGATGGTTTAAAGATTCATTTGTGTGCAGTTGTTAGTTGCAGGTAGGAGAGGTAGTGAAGTAGTTCTAGCCAGTTCAAAAAGTGAAGAGTGGTACAATGATTTGTAGAGCATTTGGAGCTTTTAGCAGATTCTGAAATTTTATTATAACAAGTCTGAAGTTTAACTTTTAGGGGTAATTGGAGATTAGTAAGTAGAGGAGCACCATATAGGAGAGAGAGGGTGATAGGTAAGTGGAAGCTAGGCCCTGTTTTTTGGAGGGGCTAAGGAAGTGTTTACGCCTACAGAGGATTCCTAGCTTTTGGTGAGTTTTGCTGATGCTATGCTGTGTGTGTAAATCAAATTTCCGGTGTTTGTCTATAATTACTCCTAATAGTTTTATGTGGATAACAACCTCGATTGCTGTGTTACTTTGAGAAAGTATAATAAATTGGGCTTTGTTTAAGGGGGTTGTCTTCTTAGGGGTGAATAGCATGAGCTTTGTTTTGTTTGGGTTAAGGGATGGGTGATTATTATATAGCCAAGTCACTGTGAAGGTACAGTCCAATTGAGTTATTCTTTGTAGATCAGATATGGAATTGGCACAGCATATAATAGTCGAGTTGACTGCATATTGAATAAGTGATCCTTGACCTAGTGAAGAATGAAAACTGTTAATGAAAAAGCTGAATAAGAGGGGTCCTAGTATGGAGCCTTGGGGGACTCCAGTAAAGGTGTTAAGATATGGAGAGAGGGAATGTCGGTATTTAACAGCCTGTTGTCCATCTGATAGGTAGCTTGAGAAGCAGTTGAGAGATGTAGGGGAAAAGCCAATCTTAGAGTGCTGGGTTAGAAGTAAAGAGCGAGTGATAGTGTCAAATGCTTTTGAGAGGTCTAGGAATAGGGAGGAGACAATTTTACCAGTGTCTTGGGCTCTATTAATTCTGTCCATAAAAGACATGAGGGCAGCTGTGGTGTTGTGACCTGGCCTAAATCTATGTTGTGTAGGAGATAGGATTTGGTTGTGAAGTAGAAAGTTTAGAAGTTGAATATGTATAAATTTTAAATGGGATCTTTGAGATAGGAGAGAGACTAGCTATTGGTCTAAGGTCTGCGATATCAGTATTGTTTCCACCTTTATGATGGGGAAGAAGAAATACTTTTTTTCCAGATTTTAGAGACATAAGATTCTTGGATAGATCTATTTAGAAGTATGGCTATAGGGTAGGCAATACTGTTGGCTGCTAATTTTAGGAACTGTGTTGGTAGATTGTCGGGAGCATTAGAGTAAGCAAACAACAGATGGGGCAAATATTTGTCCCACTCCCACTTAAAATGGTCTGCAAATGCCCATAGCATGGACTTTAGTGCAGAGTTTAACCTCTCACCCAGACCATTAGGCTGGGGATGGTAAGTGGTGGTCTTTACATGCTTCACCCCAAAATGCTTCCACAGACAAGCCAGCAGGTCTGGCATGAAATTTGCACCTCTGTTAGCCAGTATTTCTTTTGTGAAACCTATCCTGCTGAAAATCTCTAACAAAGCATTTGCCACATTTTCTGCCTCAATGGAGGACAGGGCCATCACCTCAGGGTATCTGTTAGCATAATCTACGACCACTGGGATACACTTCTTTCCTGCGGAACTTGGGGTACTCAGAGGCCCCACAATATCCATATCTACCCCCTGAAATGGCTCCTCAATCACAGGCAAGGGCATCAAAGGTGCTTTGACCTTGTCTCCTGCCCTGCCTACCTTTCGGCACTGCTCACAGGTCCCTGCAGTACATCTTTGGAAATTCCAGGCCAATAAAAATTCTGCATAATACGTCTCTTGGTATGCTTTATACCCATATCACCTGCAAAGGGATTATCTTGGGCTATGGCTAGAGGTGCCAGACAGTAGGCTCTGGACACTACCAACTGCTGTATTCTCTCACCTGCTAGCCCTTCCTCAGGGGTCCACTCTCTATACAGTAACCCTTTGTCCCAGTATACGGACTCCTCCTTTCCTTGAGAATCAGGTGCCTCCCTGGCTACCTCCCTCAAGCCCTGTAATGTAGGATCTGAGAGCTGAGCCTATCTCAGCTCTCTCTCTTTGTGACACTTCCCAGCTCCCCTTCTACAGGAAGGTGGTATCCTCTGCCAATGGTACCTCACTGTCAGCCTGAGCCCTACTACTCACCTCTGCCCTTGCAGTCACTCTGTCCAAGGAAACATCAGTACCAACCAGCAGCTGTTGCTCACCTTCAGTCTCACTGCTACAGGGTAGCTCCCTCCCTGAAGTAACCACCTCACCAGTCCTGGCTTCAAGTGTGCAGTCTGTCTTGGTCCCCCCCCCCAGGCTACCAGATCCACATATTTGTCTCCAAGCCTGACTGCATATAACTGCATGCACACAAGGTACTGCATTATCAAAATCATTCCCTATCAAGACATATACAGGGGAAACCTCAAACACAACTATTTACTTGCTTCTTTTTCCACCCCTCCCAGTCAAGGTGAACCCTAGCCAAAGGTATTTAGAATGAGGTCCCTCCTAAAGCTCTGACTGGAGTAGACTGCCCAAGCAAGTAGTGCTCCTCTTTAACCATTGCAGGCTTCACAATGGTTACGTCAGAGGCTGTGTTTCTCTTAGCAGTGGCCTGTTTTCCATCTGCTAAGATAGGATATAACCTTTTGTGGTAGTTTGGTACCCTTGTTGTCTCCAGACAACTTACTGCTGGCATTCTGTTACTCCCACTTACTGGCTCTCCCACCTTTTGTTCCCCACCTTGCCTCAATGGACATCTAAATGCTACATGGCCCCATTGGTTGCATTTAAAACATTTAACCCTTGGTCTTGACTGTGTACCTGAATTGGTGGCTTTCCCTGCTACTGGCAGACTCTGACTCTGTTGGAGTAGTTTGGGCTGCCCACCATGGGGTCCCATAGACCCACATTCAGCTCTGGGTATCCCTTTCCTGGGCAGTGATGTCCTGCTTACTAGGTATAGGTCTCCCTTTTCCCCAACTCATCGGCAGTATTACATTCCCTATCTACTAACCAGATTCTCATGTCCTCAGGCAAAGTGCTAAGGGCTTGTTCCCTCACCAAAATGTCTGCCAGCCCTTCAAAAGAGGTGACATGACACCCATTCACCCATCTGTGGAAAAAAGTGCTTAACTCATCAATATATTCATACACACTTTCATCTGCTTTGCATCTAAGCAAAACTTTTTCCTATAAGCTTGAGGTGTTAACTTAAAACACTCCAATAAACACTTTTTAACAGTATTATAATTTAAGCAATCAGTATCAGACAATTTAGAAACAGCAGTTACAGCTTTACCATGGAGTAAGGGGATCAAGAACCGTACCCAGACCCTTGGTCAACATTATACAGTTTACATACCCTTTCAAACATATGAATAAAACTATCAAAATTAACACCCTCTGTAAATTGTGGAAGAAATGTGCTGACCTTTATTGCTTCTGGGGTTCGGTTATTCTCCTCCCCGTTACCTCCATGACCCTGGTGAAGAGTCAGCATCTCCTTTTTGTGTTGCCTCAGCCTCTCATTTTCTTCAGCTTCCAGACATCTCAGTCTCTGCTGTTTCTAATTCCATTTGTTTCTCCTGCTGCAGTCTCTCTGCTAATGCTAGTTCCAAACATTTGGCCACCAGTTTAAGTTTCTTTAACTCCAGATGGATTTTTAAGTCCTCTGAGGCAAAGTTGAACTGTCCATTTTCTGAGAGTTGTATGTCCCCAAGGCCAATCTGGTTGTCCTCCTAGTTGCTGGTCTGTGATGCAGCTGTGACTAAGGCTGCAGTCATTTCTGCCTTAGTCAGGTTGGCATGCTCCAGTCCTTTGGCTTGGCACATCTCGGCCAACTGGCTCCTTATGAGCTTGCCATACTCCTCTGCTGACATCATTGCCTGCTCTCCCTGACTAACTAAGCTAACAAAAATAAATATAACTATTGTGATATGAAACTCTGAATGTTCACCATGTGGCTGCCTGGGAGTAGAAACACCTTCTTTAGTCACCACTGTTTACAGGCTACAGGAGTTCAATACCCACACCACTGTATCCCAGTAAGTGATGTGGTGATCCCACCACTGCCAGCTAATAAATGTAATGCCCCACTACTGGATAAGTGGTGAGCATTAAGGCTCCTTGATTACTGGTCCAGTGGTGGGGCATCACACACACAAAATTGGAGTTGTGTGCAGCACAACAAACTCTAGGCAGTGCCTATTACAGGAGTCACATTGCCCAACATCTTGAGGCATCAGCTGCAATGCATACTATACCAGAGACTTGTAGCAGTTGTCATTTAGTCTGCTGTTTGTTTACTTGATCATGCCATTTTTCAATGAGACAAACTCCAGTAAGTCCATAACTTAATAACTACCTCAAGTTTGTGTGGTCTTGCAATTAGTTATATTACTTTAAGGGTTATAGGGACAAAGTCCCTACAGTGGAAATATGGGGAGAGAGCATACATTTTATCTATTTATTTTATTTGACATTTGTTAACCAGGTTAGTCCAGCTGAGCTATGTGGCCCATTTTCAGTGGAGACCCAAGGAGATAAGCACCAGTTTACAGACTAATGAATTATTTACAAAAACATATATAAACAAAGAATACAAATACTGACATGCAGTGCTGAAACACAAAGTACATAGAGTATACATCCTGTGGAGAACAACAAGAACTAATGGTTACAAGTTTTAAAAATAAATTGCACAACGTGAGAAAGAATCAGTATAGAAATATCTTCTACATGGTGGCACAGTAATAATATAGATTTTTTTCTACATATTGAGTGAAATTTGCTTTGCACAGAGGGTAGATGTTCAAGGATGAGATAGTGCATTTTGCATATGCTAGAATGGAGAGAATTTGAAAAGAAATATTCTGAAAAAATAGAAGAGAGGTGGAAGAGAAATGGAACGGAAATGAAAATTAAGGAGGATTATGGCAAGGGCAGGATCTTGAGTTCAGAAAGTAGTTTTTGACTTCAGTTTTGAAGAAGCTGGTACAATTTATATTACGGATGTAAGGAGGTAGCCTATTCCAAACTTGGGCCACTGAATTTTTTAGGCGTGTTTACCAATATTTTTGTTTGGTTTATATATGGCTAGAAGGTTCTGGTCAGAGCTACGAAGTGAACAAGCTGGGATATAAGGGGATACTATGGAAGAAAGAGAGGGACAGGCTAAGGCTTTAATTACCAGGGAGTGTGTGAGCTGCAGCTGGGAAAGAAGCAGGAGCTGGGGAAATTCAAGCCATTGATGTTTATTCAGGGCAAGGCAATGATGTGATTTATATGGTTGATCACAGGCAAATCTGGCTATATTGTTATAGGTTTGTTTGAGTTTGGTTAGTAAGGATGACTGGAGATGGGTAAGGATTGGAAAGGCATAGAGAAGGCATGGAAGGAGGAAAGCTTGAGCTAGAGCGGGGAGCTAGGCATTTTTTATTTTTATAGAGAAGACCCAATTTCTGGTTGATTTTTTAATACAGTGTCTTATATGGATGTTGAATTTTAGCTGGTCGTTGATTATAGTACCAAGTAGATTGGTGTGTGGTTCTGCTTTGATAAGGGAGCTATCAAGAAAAGAGATAGTAAAGGTGGATTTGTGGTGGTAGAGGGATTTGGAAAGGAATAGTAGGAGCTTAGTTTTTTGGGGGTTAAGTATGAGTTGGTGGTCAGTTAGCCATTTTTCCACAGATAAGAAAGTGTTTTGGGTGATGGAAAGAAGTTTAGAGATGTTATCAGAGAAAGAGATGAGAGTAGAGTCATCTGCGTATGGTATAAGAGAGGAGGTGGTACAAGAGGATTAAAGTTTATTAGTAAATATGTTGAAGAGGAGAAGACCAAGGACTGAGCCTTGACGGATGCCAGTCTGGATAGGTAGGAAAGGGGAACTTGTGGATTGCCATCACACAGACCGGAGCCTGTTTAAGAGATAGAAGAGATAGCTTGAGAACCACTGAATGCTAGAGGGGGAGAGGTTAACATCAGTTAGTTCACTAATTAGCTTGGGATGAGAGACAGTATCAAAAGCTTTAGAGAGATTGAGGAAGAGGGAAGATACAAGAAGGTTTTTGTCACTGGCTTCACCAACAGTGTGAGTGAAAGATAGAAGGGCAGTGGCAGTGCTAGGCCTGAAGCCATGTTGAGAAGGGATCAGAAGGTTTTCATCAATTAGGTATTTAAGAAGCTGGTTATGAATACATTTTTCAAGGATTTTGGAGAGAAGACATAATGGCAATGGGTCTGTAGTTTGATGGATCTGTGGAGTTATCTCCTTTGTGAAGTGGTATGGTGTAGAAGGATTTCCAAACATCAGGGACAGTGGCTTCTTGAATAGATCTGTTTACTAGGATTGAGATAATGTAGGCTATAGAGTTGGCTGCAAGTTTAAGAAAGATGGGAGGGAGGTTGTCAGTAGAGGGAGAGCATTTTTTTTAGTTTTAGTAGACAGGACTTTATGTAAGTGGTGGAGATAGGGTTAAGAGAGAAAGGGATGATCTTGCTAGCAGCATGTGTGGTATGAAAGACATTTTGACTTTGGCAGGTTTGGGATTAGTTTTTGAATTGATTCAATAAAGTGGGTATTAAGTAAGGTGGTAATTTTTTTGTGGAGTATTATTAGGATGGGGATTGGGGTTGGTAGGTTCACCAGGGTGCAAAACTTTATTGATGGATTCCCAGAATTTTTGGGGTTAGACTTATGTATGAATTGGCCATCATAACAGAATTTTTTTCTTGTCTTTATTGATTTGTTTTTTGAAAGGTTTTGAAGTTCTTTATATTTTTGGAAAAATGTTGCAGATTTAGTTTTTAGCCATTGTTTCCAATACTTGTCTCTCTTTTTCACGAGAGTGAGGGTGTCTTTAGAGAGCCAAGGAGAGTAAGTTGTTTTGATTCTAACTTTTCTTAGAGGGGCTATAGAGTCAAGGATATCAAGAAAAGTGCGATTAAACTGTAAAACTGCATCACTGAGGGGAAGGTCCTTCAGGTGGTTCCAGTTAATAGCAACAAGCCTATTATTAAAGGCTTCAGCATTAAAGGAAGAAAGGTTGCAACATTCTCTAATATGGTGGGACAGACATACATGTAAAGGAAAGTTCATCTCCACTGGTTTACCACCATCAAAAACCAGCATGGAAATGACCAAGTCATGCAGTCTCTACAAACAATGGATTACCACTCCCCACAACCCAGAAAACTTAGCTACAGGTGCTTCCTAATAGACTGGGTTCTTACTAATAAATCCGACAGTATCTTCCTGCAGTAATACAGTCCCGATTTCCTTAGTGACTATAATGTATTCATATTCTACTTCTCTACCAAATTAATCAAAGCCTATGAAATGATTACTACCTTCAGCCCATTTAAACAAAATCAGGAAATACAGTTACTAAATGAACTAGCTCATACCAAACAGACGTGTTACTGAGCAAACCATCTGTTACACAGCCCAGCAATGTTTCCTGAACATCACTTTGCCCCGTAGCAAAACACATTCCACCTATTCTAAGAATATTGAACAAAATCATTCCTCATAGTTAAACTCACCTATGAAAGAGGGCATGCATCAAAATAAATAAACTGCATGACAGAGTTTTAAAATGCTTGTTTCACCTTTTTCTGTAAAAAAAAAATCTGTATTGGTCAGAATAAATGCAAAAAAAAAAAAGAAAAAAGAAAAAAAACTCATCACTCCAAAGTTATTTACTCTAAAACATATGAAGCCAGGCTCTTTACTAACTCAAAGGAATTTTTCGCAAAGCAAATAACTATTTCGGAAGAGCTAAGGCTCCATTCTAACTTAGAGTAGAGCATGAAGGTCACATAAAAACAAATATCACTACCACATCAACTCTTCACCAGACAGTCCAGCATCACAACTTACTCATCCAGTTAACACTGTATTTCCACTCTGAGTCTTACCTTCTCTTTCTGAAAAAGTAAATATTCAAGAAGCAAATAACTCAATATGAAAATTGACCAGTCATGGGTCTGCAGCCTCCAATGGTCTCACCCTCAAATTCCTAAAAACATGGTACTTTACTGATGAGTCTCTTCACCATACTGTCTGCCTATCATTAGCCAGTGACCCCTACCATCCACTAGAGAAGACATTCACACTAATACCTCTAGCTAAGCAAGGAAAGAATTCCTTTTTACCTTATAATGCCCATATTTATTCTTTCAATGCTATCAAAAATTCTAAGAAGAACTATATGTTTCCAGTCTTTATCTCATATCATGACCTATTACTAGAGCTGCAGCTGGGGCAAATGGTACTCTTGGCAGTTCCCTAGTTTGGGCCCCACCCCAGCCAAAGCTGAGCAGCCAAAAATAAATCAATAAATAAATAAAACTTCACTTTTTTTGATATTACTTATCAGATCTACAAGCAGAGAATCAAGACATCTAACAAAGTTTGCAGAGTATTGCAAACTTGGGGGTTGTTGTTAAGTCACCCTATGAAAACCAAGTCCTCCAGAATGAACTTTCACTAGTAAACTTTTGCTGTTCTAAATATGAGTTCAAACATAAGTGTAGCTGGCTCAACCAGCAACCTGTGCTGGTATATATGAACCAACCCCCTCAGCTCTTCAAGTTACTTTTAAAGTTCAGCAAACTGCTTGCTACACTACAGTTTAGACCACACAGAGAGCGCTATGGTGCTCAGGTTTGACCACAAATGCAAAACTGGCTTTTAAAAGCTGGTAATTTATTAAGTATCAGGATCAGCTGATTGCACCCATCAACCATTTTGCTCCTGGGAAAGTTGCTTCTCTTGCCCCACCATAGCTCAGCTACTGGGTTCAAACAAATTCTAAAAAGTGTAGTATCATAACATTTGGTAGATAATCCTTTCTTTCATCACAATGTATAGACAGCACACCACTATAAAAGGAAAATGTAGTCAGGGACCTTGATACTTGGATTGATAGGTCTGTTTCTTTGGACCATGAAGTAACTGGTTATCAGGAAATCGTTTTATCTAGCCCAGCTAATTGCCAAAGGAATATCATTAAGATCTGAAGAGGTAATCACTCCCTTATACGCAGTATTGATCATGTCAGTTATCCAGTACAATGCCCATTTTGGGATGTGTCTCACTTAACATATCAAACAATTAGAAAGACTATAAAGGTTCCTAACCAAAAAGATCACATGTCTAATGCCCCTGGGCTACCAAGAGATGCTGGAAATGTATCCCTTTATTCAGTGTCTTACAGACTCTTGAGGAGAGATTTCTATTTCACTTACCATACCATTAGAGAACCAATTGCAACAGATGGAGGTAGAAATTCAGTCTTCTTTGTTGACCAGGTTAATCATACTAAGATAGTAGCCTCTTTTCAGGAAAAACCCAAAGTGGTATTTATAGTACTTTTTTCCTATATTAGTTCAAAACATTCTGGCAAATACTACACTCTAATAATAACTGTGGATGACATAACTAAATAAGTCAAGGGTCTGGGGGAGCTGGTATGTTTCCAGAAGCTAATGGGTTCTAGGTGATCTGAGGAGCATTTTAGAGCTTTTTCTAACTTTTATATCCAATGATGGCCTGAACAAAAGTCATAACTAAGGAAATACATTCAATCTTATTTATTTTTGTTTTCTTTCAATGAAAAAGTTGTGCCTGAGGTTTAACATTCTAAGGTGACAAAATAGAAATTTCCAGTAAAATGTGAATACAAATGCTTGCAATGATACACAAAATCATATCTTGAAATATTGCTTTCCTCCCTTCTCCAAAAAAATAGTTACCTTCTGTGTATTACTTTGATGTTAGACTGGGATAAAAGTAAAGAAAGAAAGAAATTGTCACAGTCATATATTTCAAGTTGCTGTTGTCATAGAAATCCACATCATGCCTCTTTACTCCTACTCCCAAAAGACATCCATTTTCTGTATAGCCCTATGATGTCTGACTGGGGTAAGTATGCAAAAACAGATAAAGCACGATACCATATTTAATCTAGTTGAAGTCAACATATAAATACAGGATGCCTCCTAACCACTATCCCCAAAACATAGCCAGCAGTGTGTGTGCCTTATTTTTAATTGTGAGAAAAGTGGAGACAAAATGATTACACTAAGTTATTTCAACATTATGCTGCTAGACAGCTCACTGCCCCTAGATAAGCTACAGTGTCGCATTTCTGACTGTTAGAAAAGTTAAAGAAACAATAACCACACTGCTGTCAGCCATGTCAAGCTATTGTGACCTTCTGTGCATACCTCTGCAGTTTAGTTGTGAGGAACATTTTAAAAATAATGACTGCACTGTCACCTGCCACCACAAAAGGTGCAGCAAAAGCTGGAGCAACTTTCTATGCACACCTGTGAGGTTTAATTAAAGAAATAATGTCCACACTGTCCCTAGCCTTATATTCAAGTTATAGCAGAGTTCTTTGCACACCTCTGAGCAGGGCCAGTTTAAGACTAAGTGGAGTCCAAGAGAGACATCCTTACTAAGTTTGTTCAAAATTCACTTATACTGCTGAAGGTTTGGGGGAGCTATGCCTCCAAAAGCTTTGTGGGTCTGCATTAGTTGTGATGAAAGATAACTATCATAATGCACACTCATGCTCATAAACACACACACACACACACACACACACACACACACACACACACACACACACACACACACACACACACACACACACACACACACAAGTTATGAACAGTTCAACTGGAGGAATGCCAATTTTTTGTTGATGTGTCAGAGAAAAACATGCAGAAAACACAAACAGAGATAGGGAAGGCATGCAATCTCCACAAGGATCAACAGCCAAGAGTTCAGCCTGGGAGCCAAATGTTGTAAATTGCAATGTTGTTTGCTGAATCAATTGCTTTCACACACATCCTGCCCAGATAAGTAAAGACAGACATCATATACAGTGCTGATGTTTGACTGTGATGAAAACTGAAGGAAATTATATTATACACTATTTGTTACTCTTAAATACATTGCAGTACAGCCACACACACACACACACACACACACACACACACACACACACACACACACACAAATACAACCATACACCATAGCAATGTTTATTTTACACTGATTTCATTAAATACTACATTGTATGAAAGTGATCCTGCCACACCAGATCAGTGACTGTTTAGCAGTAAGAAACAACAGGGATAATTAACATTTTTTTCAACAGACAGCTTTTATACTCATCAGTTCCAGCCACTTTACTAACTGGATGCACCTCAGATATCCGATTGTGATAAAAAATAGAAAAAATAAAGTATATCAACTTGCTTTACACAAATGCATACTAGTCTTATAAAGACAGATTAATGATTGTTTAACTTGAGCATAAAAGTAAGGTCAGTCACTTCACCCAGAGGCAGCTCCCATACCCATAATTATAGCCATATTGCTAACTGTGTATACCTCTGATGTCTGCTTACTGTAAAATAAATAAAGTTCCCAATAATGTATTTCAAGATTATTCATACAAACACAAAGTAGTCATGGCAAAGTATTCCAACATACTGTACACAAATAACCATAATATCAATTCCTAATATGGACTAAAAGCCACTTTATTAAAATAAAGCCATAAAAGTACCCACTGGTTTAGAGCTTTCATCCCACAATGTTCGGGGACTTCTTCAAAACAGTGCACTTAATTAAACAATTGCTTAAATACCAATTAATACATGATGTCATCCACCCCACTGTAATTGTATAAACTTCTTAAAGTGATAGCTCACTAAAATTAATCTACACTACATATTACCATAAAACAATAAAAAACAATGATTAAGTCAACATATGTGCATGTGTATGTATGTATATATTACTGATATTTTATAACTTCAGCTGCTTCAATGGAAAAGTACAGAGAAGGTCAGAAGGAGTTGCATTGTGCCTTTGTGGATTTAGAGAAAGCATATGACAGGGTGCCTAGAGAGGAGTTGTGGTATTGTATGAGGAAATTGGGAGTGTCAGAGAAGTATGTAACAGTGGTACAGGATATGTACGAGGGTAGTGTGACAGCGGTGAGGTCTGCGGTGGGAGTGACAGATGTGTTTAAGGTGGAGGTGGGATTACATCAAGGATCAGCTCTGAGCCCTTTCTTATTTGCAATGGTGATGGACAGGTTGACAGATGAGATCAGACAGGAGTCCCCATGGACTATGATGTTTGCAGATGATATTGTGATCTGTAGTGAGAGTAGGGAACAGGGGGAGGAGACCCTGGAGAGGTGGAGATATGCTCTAGAGAGAAGAGGAATGAAGGTCAGCAGGACTAAGACAGAATATATGTGTGTGAATGAGAGGGAGGATAGAGGAATGGTGAGGATGCAGGGAGTAAAGGTGGTGAAGGTGAATGAGTTTAAGTACTTGGGATCAACAGTTCAGAGTAATGGTGAGTGTGGAAGTGAGGTGAAGAAGAGAGTACAGGCAGGATGGAGTGGGTGGAGAAGAGTGTCAGGAGTGATTTGTGACAGACGAGTACCAGTAGGAGTGAAAGGGAAGGTCTACAAGAGGGTAGTGAGACCAGCTATGTTATATGGGTTGGAGACAGTGGCATTGACAAAAAGGCAGGAGTCAGAGCTTGATGTGGCAGAGTTGAAGATGTTAAGATTTGCACTGTGTGTGACAAGGTTGGACAGGATTAGGAATAAGTATATTAGAGGGTCAGCCCAGGTTGGAAGTTTTGGAGACAAAGCCAGCGAGGCAAGATTACTTAGGTTTGGACATGTGCTGAGGAGGGATGCAGAGTATATTGGGAAAAAGATGCTAAGGATGAAGCTGCCAGGTAACAGGAAAAGAGGAAGGCCTAAGATAAGGTGTATGGATGAGGTGAGAGAGGACATGCAGGTGGTTGGTGTGACAGAGCAAGATGCAGAGGACAGGAAGAAATGGAAACAGTTGATCTGCTGTGGCGACCCCTAACTGGAGCAGCCGAAAGAAGAAGAAGAAGATCAATAGATAAAGTTTTATTTAGCCATGGAAATGTATGTGCTCATTTGTCAATTGCCATTTTAATTCTAATACCTCTAGCCTAGGTTTAGAATGAATAATTCATGTCATGAATATGATAATGAAGTACATAATGTATTTGAAAATGTCCCCTTAGAAAATGTCGCTTTAGAAGCCCCCCAACTATGCAGGACAGACATTATGCCACCAGGGCCATGATAGCTAACCTCATGATAGAGCTAAAGCTATATATTAGGAAATTAAATTTGGCTATGTGGTTCAAAGATATTAGATTAACAGAACATCATAAATTTCATTGAGCTAGTGTGTTCAATCCCCCCCCACCTGCTTGAAACCTTAAATACAATTGTTGGAAAAGATGTGCAAGGGTTATTTCAGAAAAATGTAAGCTCTAATGAATCAAAAGTTTCTCATAATTTGAGTAAAGAAGAACTTGAATTGTTCACACAAGTGAGCACTAACAAATCTATCAGTGATGAAACCGGATAAAGGTGGGGTTTGGTTGTGTGGAATGTTCTTGATTGCATCAACAAAATGGATAATTTATTAAGAAATGATACATAACAGGATGCCTCCATCAATGAAGTTAATATATGTTATGCCAGAACAGACCTATATTTGTATGATATGTATATGGGGAGCTAATTGATAGTGAAGTATATGAAGTTTTGGAAAACTCACAATATACAATCATTTGAATTTTTGGAATTCCCAAAATACATAAAGGTTTGAATGACCCACCTTTGAGACCTATAGTTAATGCCACCAATTCAAAGACCTACCCTTTGGTGAAATATACTGATATTGAAAGATATACTTCATGAAAATGTGTACATGTTGAAAGATTCTTGGGACTTTCTCACTCAAACAGCTTAATTTTTATACAATGACAATCTTATTTTTGTAACCATTGATGTAAAAGACTTGTTCACAGTTATTCCTTGTAACATCAGGGTGACTTGGGTAGGCAAGTATTTAAATAAACGGGTCTACTTTAAAATGTCAACTTACCATTTTGTCCATGTTCAAAACAGCAAGACCAAAACGTCAGAAATTTACAATCACAAACTTCCGGAACATCGTATTTCCTCTCTGGGAAAGTAACCACTTAGCCACCAATGATAATATTACAAACAGAAACAAATTACACCCACCGAAGTGGAGGGATTTGCCCCTCACACCCCCACCCCATATGATACTGGGAGGAGACATTTTTATTCCAATATGAATTTAGAGGAAACTGGAACCTTTATAATAGGTTCTTGGATATTTGCATTTTTTGGATGGGAAGTTCAGATAAATTAGAACACTTTGTGAACTATATGAATGGTACTACTAATTTTTCTAAGATTTATGTTCTCCCAATCAGATAAAAATTGACTTTTTAAATGTTAGTTCATAGGTATGCACTATGCTAATGGCCCTGAAGTCTTTACAAGCCTAGCCAAAAAAATTATTCGGGCACAGTGCCACTCAATGTTAGTTCACATTGCCCCTATCCATTAGGGCAACTGGAGTGATTCCTGGGGTGAACTTTCTGTTACCCATCCACTTGTCAATATTTCTCTTGAAGAGGGCCAGAAAGGTGCTCTGCTTGATATGAATGGGAAGCTTATTCCAGAGTATGGGTAGTATTTGGGAGATGAACCTGTTCCTCCAGCATGTTCTATTAATTGTGGTAATGAGGTTGTGATCTCTGGAGCATATGGCACGGGTGGGGGGGATTGGGATTTCTTTAGGTGTAGCATTTCAAGTAGGGCTGGGTCAAACATGGCTTTGTAAGTCAGGCAGAGATCACCTCTAAGTAGACGATAAGAGACTGAGAACAGTTGACGTTTCTTGAGTCTGTCTATGTAGGACATGTGTTTAAGGCCAGGATCCTTTTTGTGAGGTACTTTTGGGGCCTCTCCAGCTGTTGTAGGTATCTGGTCAGGTACATGCCAAATGGGGAGTTATATATGATAACTGGTCTAATGAGGAATGAGTAGAGAGGGATGGTGACCTCTTTCCTCCTGGATGCGAGACCTTTGGTTATAAGATGTGCCATGTAGAAGGACTTTCTGACCACAGTGGCAATGTGGTGGTCGAAGGTGAGGTGGCTGTCGACCTGGGTGCCTGGATCTCATATGGCCCCTTCAGTGTTCAGTGGGCTCCCATCAATGTGGTAATTCATGGGAACTGAGTTTTTTCCAAATGGGATGATAATGCATTTTTTGGCATTAAGCTTCAGGCCATGGTTCCGACACCAGTCATTGGTCTCAGACAGGCCCTTTTGTAGGAAGTCTGCATCACTTGGGGAGTTGATAATGACTCCTAGCTTGCAGTCATCAGCAAACTTGGTCAGCCAGAGTCCTTCTGTGTTAGCTTGGACTTCTGAGAAATAGATGCCAAACAGGAGAGGGCTCAGAACCAAGCCCTGTGGAACTCCACTATGTGTTCTGTGTTGGTGTTGTGTTGTGGTGGTCGAATGCGTTTCTGTCTCAGGGGGGTCTCTGTTGTTTGGGTACATTTTTATTGAGAGCCTCCAGAAAGGTGGGTGTATGGTTTGTGTGTCTATGTGTGGGTTGCGATGGTTGGTGTATTGGAGGGCTGTGTGTTCTATGTAGTGACTTGCAGGTGTTGACATTATCCTCTTGACCAGCTAGTCCGGTCTTGGTTGGAGCATGCACTGCTTCCAGTTTGGTGATATAAGTGCATCTCTCACAGGTATGAGTGTTGGGAGGTAAGAGGAGAGGGTTGTCTTTGTACATTAGACAGTTGCCACACTGTCTTAGAATGCCCAAGTGCACCAGGTTAGCAGGAGAAAGTACAGGAAATTGCCCTACAATCATACCAGGAGGGGTGGTCATAACTAATAAGTACTGGTGCTGTTACTGCGTAGGAACAGCTAGTGCTGATAGCACCTAACTGTGCTAGTCTTATTAAAGATGTTAGTAAAAAAGGTTTCATTTCTAGTATTTTCAGAAAAGCTACTTATTGTAACACTGTGTTACATTTTTCCAGCTGCCATCCCTTCCATCAGAAAAATATGAATGCAAACATATTTTTATGTTATAATATGAAAGTAAACAAGTGCTTTTTAGTTGTAAGAACTATAGATTTTACAGTATAGCCAGAGCCAGATCCAGCACTAGGCAACCAAGGCAGTCACCTACGGCCTGCTGGCTGGGAGAGGGCTTGCTGGCCAGGGGATCATTTTTTTAGTTTAAAAAACAAAAAAAAAAACATATTTTTAAAGGGCATTCTTCTTTAACAACATCCTTTGCATCTGTGCGACCTGTTTATGTCTTCATCTTCTGCGCATGCAGAATTTGAATACAGGAAGGCATTTAGACTGTGGACCAAGTACATGTGTACAGGTTTGCGTGCCCATGTGTAACTTGAATACAAGAAGATGTTTGGACTGTGGACCACAGATGGACAAGTAAGAGGTAGGTGTGTGTGTGTGTGTGTGTGTGTGTGTGTGTGTGTGTGTGTGTGTGTGTGTGTGTGTATAAGATGTAGGTAAGGATGTGTCTGTGTGTGTGTACATACATATATATATATATATATATATATATAAGAGGTAGATAGGTAGGTGTGTGTGAGTGTAAGAGGTAGATAGGTACATGAGGATGTGTGTATATAAGAGGTTCATAGCTGTTTACTAGGATAATGACCAAAAGGACCTTTTTAAGCATAGCCATGCATCCCAAATCACTGACAAGTTTTGATACCCTTGATAAGTGTAAGCATGGGCCTGGGACATGAACCATTTACAGGTTACCTGTCTGCATTAGAGACATAGGCACCAAACCAGGGATGAATTTCCGGTTTCCCATTCAATTGTCCAAGTTGCACTTGAATTGGGTTATGGAGGAACTCTGCTTCACATAGATAGGGAGCCTGTTTCATAGACAAGGTAGTCTCTGAGATACATACCTATCTCTCCAGCAGGTCCTATTTATATCACATGCAAGGTTTAAGTCTTTAGAATGGGTAATTCTGATATTGTTTGTTTTGTGGATATGCAGGAGGTCCATTAGAGTGGGGACTGAAAATGCCCTGTATGCCAGGCATAGATCTTCCCTCAAAAGCCTGTAGAAGGCAGAATACAAGGATAGATCCTTGAGGCAGTCTGCAAAGGACATATTACTTACGCCCTGTATTCTTTTAGTAAGAATGTTCCATTTGTTGGATATGCATGGTTAGGTACATACCAAAGGGGGCACTGTACTCAATGATAGGTCTGATGAATGCTGGACACAGTGGAACAATTACTTCCTTGAACTTAGATGCCATCCCTTTGTTTATAAGTTGTGCAACATAGAATGATTTCCTCACCACTGTAGACACATGATGATCACAGGCTAGATGACTATCTATGTGTGTCCCTAATTCCTAACTACTGGGTCATATCTAAAGGGTGTGTTGTCAATATGATAGTTTCCAGGGATGGAAGTCTTCCCAAATGATACTATTATGCATTTCTTGGCATTTAGTTTTAGTCCATGGCATGGCTCTGACACCAGTTGTTTGTCTGTATCAGCCCCTCCTGGAGAACATTTGTGTCGGTGTGAGATTCAATGACAGTTCCTAATTTGCAGTCATCTGCAAATTTAGTCAGCTAGAGACCACTGACATTGGCTTTGACTTCTGAGAAGTAAATGCCAAAAAGGAGCAGTCCAAGGACTGATCCCTGATGGACTCCACTCGTGACTGGCTTCTTTGCAGAAGTGGACTCCGCAGCTCTAACTTCCTGGGTCCTGTCTGTGAGCCAGTTGACTATCCACCAGGTGACATATGGGTTTGTACCTAACCACTTGAGTTTGTCAGCAATGCCCAAGTGGGGTATTGTGTCAAATGCCTTGGCCAGGTCAAGGTAGGCAGTGTGAACGATTTTGCACTCATTGATTACTTTGGTAACCTTCGCAAAGAAGTCCATCAGGTTGAATAGGCATGATTTGCCCT
>NC_056733.1:1161027879-1161077879 GCF_019279795.1 Protopterus annectens | reverse complement strand
GGCCTATCCACATGATGGCTAGAAGATTGGCTGTTATGTTTTGTCTGTTCACCATACAGGTCTTGTCTCTGATATATCAGTGGCATTCTCTCTGTTGAGTGCTATCAGTACATGGCTACATCCATTTGTGTTTCTGACTTCATATTCCTGAGTAAGGGTATGTTGTAACCATTCCTGAAACACCAGCAACTTTCATAGTGTATAACAGCAGTATTGCAAATATGGCCCTGTGTTTCAGCCTCTGTCCTCCACCTATATACCAGGCTTTGTCCATATGTCATGCAGTAAGAGGTTAAGTAGTGGCCTATCATTATTTAGTGCTGACATTCCTGCTGTCATTCCAGTGATGTTGTGGACTTCCACACAAATTGTGGGGTAGGGTCCATATATATGAGGGCTACAGCTGGACAAAACGTGTGTGACCTTGTACAGTCCAGAGGTCAGTGTATGTAACACTGTTATATGCCCTTGTAAGTTATTCTATGAGGGAGGGGTATGTACTGTTTTTAATCTAGGCTGTTACAACATGTGAGGGATATCAGTAGTAAGACACATGAAGGTATATGGCTGTACATTTTCATACATTTCACCATGGGAACAGTGATGGACTAGTGCTTACTATCTTACACACTGTTCTGTTTGTCTGTGTGATAGTGATGTTTTAAGTTAAGCATTGTTATGTAACAGATACATTTTCATTGTGACAACTTAATTCTTTTCCAGCTAGGGGTTGAGTACATAGTGCAATTGGAGGCTGCTGAACTATGTCTGTAATTAATAAGTGCTGATTGGTTCTTATCTTCAACGCAAGTGTTTTTTTACTGTTGCACTACTTGAAGGCCTTGGCCTGGACAGCAACATATGTTATGCTTTCAGATTACACTATCAAATGTTTTGTTTGAGAGTTGCATTACTTAGTTATTATGTATTTCAAACACCTAACTGCTATATGAAATAGCATATACAACTGAAATAGTGCACAAATAAACATTTCTATGTATGCAAACTTGTGTGTGGTGTCATATGCTTTGACTTGTCTGTGGGTATATGTTTCATGCAATAATTGTTTTTTGTATGAAAAAATCAAACACTATCGATTTTAAAAGGTGGCAACTGTAGGAATACTGGCTGTTCGATATGCTGTGCACCCTCTAAATATATATCTTCTTATACATATCTAGAAATAGTAATATTTGTATATGTGTATGTATGTGCATATGTATATATATATATATATATATATATATATATATATATATATATATATGTACATGCACATGTGTGTGTGTATATGTATCATTGGAATGTTTACTGCTTCCACATTGTACATTCCGTGTGGTACACAGACTGTTCTGCATGATATGTTATTGATATCATCCTGACATTGTACAGCTGAGATGGATTACTGTTAACTCCTGGGTATGAGACTTGCAAGTGTTGATTATTGTGTTGCAAGGCAGATCTGTTCAGCTGTGGAGAAGGGGATGATATCATTAATTACAAGAGGCATTTATTTTGGGCCCCTTCACCCCCATTAACAGTGCCTTTGGTCATATAGTTATTTTTTTGTGTTTTTTGTATGTATATCTATATCTATCTCTCTCTCTCTCCATATATATATATATATATATATATATATATATATATATATATATATATATATATGGGTCACCTTCAGATGCCGAAATCGCATTTCACCGACGAATCCGCCGGAAATGAAAACGACAACGCCAGATAGATGGACAACAAGAGTGAGAGACGGACTCGGTAAGTGTGCCGATAGAATGAGGATTTAGTGTTAGGGAGTGGACAGGTAAGTGTGCGATAGTGAGGACTGTGGGTTTAGGGGTGGGTTAAGTGAGTTAGGGTTGGGGTAGGTGAGGGGTTAGGGGTGGGTAAGTGAGTTAGGGTTAGGGTGCAGGGTAAGTAGTCTTGGTAGTGTCGGGACCCGGGGTTTAGGGTTTGGGTTAGGGATAGTGGATATGTTATGTAGTGTACTGTGTTGTTCGTGTAGTGTGTTGGTGTAATGGTATTTCGTGTTTTTTGTTATGTCGTTTTTTTTTTTGTCGGTCTTTTGGTGTCGGTGATTTGTGTGGGCATCTGAAGGTGATCCATATATATATATATATATATATATATATATATATATATATATATATAGATATATATATATATATATATATATATATATATATATACATATATATATATATATATACATATATATATATATATATATCTTTATATATATAACTTTTGGTTACATATTAGAAATAAGAAAGAGCTAAAATGCGAATGTATGTACATCAACACATAAAGGTTGATATACATACACAACAAAACACGTAAACAGTGAAAATCAAAATGCTGAACATGTTTCCTAGCCAGCAGCGCAGTGGTGGGGATAAGCAAATATATCCTTTTCCCCACTGTAGTGTGGTCTCAGAGTTGGTATGTTTAAGAAGGGGGGTGTGGGGGGGTGAAGCCTCCCACAAGGGGGGTGCAGGGGTGCTTGCCCCCCTGCATAAGCATGTTAATGTATTTTTTTTATTTTGTACTTACCTATGTGGCGCATTTTGCTGATGAAACACATTCAGCATTTTGATTTTTGCTGTTTTCATGATTTGCTGTGTATGTACATCGACCTTCATGTGTCGATGTACATACATTCGCATTTTAGATCTTTCGGGGTTTTAATATAGACCCATATCTTTATATATATATATATATATATATATATATATATATATATAGACATATATATATAGACATATATATATATATATATATATATATATATATATATATATATATATATATATATATATAGACATATATATATATATAGACATATATATATATATATATATATATAGACATATATATATATATATGTAAACATATTTATATATAAATACATTTCCCCTACTGTTGAATGACTGTGCTGGATGATATGTTTGAGAAAACATCAGATTTATTTACATCTGAAATGGCTAAGTGGCAAATCATTTCGGCTATAGTGTGCAGGGTCCTGAGTTTGAGACTTGCAAGGCCTGATTATTTTGTTGCTGGGCAGAACAGGGGCTGTTGGAGACAGAGTGATTAAGGCACTTTAAAGCAGTTGTAAGCGGGTTTGCATGGGTCTGCATGGAGCTAATCAATGCTTATGTGAGCTTAGCTTAGCTTACTCCTGCTTAAGGCCACTTACAGCTGCTTAAACCCACGCTAATTTCAAATAAAGAAAAGAAAAAAGGGAGATAAGAAAGTGGTGAAATCGGAGCAAGCAGAGGAACAAACAAGAGGAGAAACAAGTAGGGATGTGCAGGATGGGTGTATGAAAGGACTATAGCTCTGGATTTCTTTGGCAGAAACAGCTGCTTTCAATGTGGGCAATTTAGAATTTGGAGCCTCACACCCTACAGGGAGGTGTGTGGGCATCATACAATATGGATGATTGGTAGGGATAGATTGTGTGATTTGGTACATGTCTCTGGAAAAAATACAGAGCTATGTATGGGCTGTGATTTTTTTTGTGTGGAATAGATGCCCCTTTTTTTAAGGTGAGAGTGGGATGTTAAGGAAGGATTATTGGTAGGATTATTGGAGGTATGTTTGGTAGGAGAAGTTGCATTTGCAGACAGACAAGACAGACAAGACAGCAGACAAGGGTGGTGTATGACACGGGGGGTTAAATACCTTGATGGAGGGTGGTTGGGAATCCGAGGCTCATGAGACTCCAAGATGATAGTAGTGGCACTGATGTCCCCACCTGATGGCAGTCACCACTACTCCTTCACAGCCCTGAAGGTGGCTGCCCTGGGGGCTAGGCTGGAGGGGCCGCCTGCCCCTCTAGCTGCAACAGCCTGTCCTCCACCTGGCACAGGTGGTCATCCAGCTCTGTCTGGAGGACACTGCACACCATGCCACAGACCTTTTCCGGGGTGACAACATCCTCACCATGCCCACTTGCAGGGGGAGAAGCCCCATCCTCTGCAGCGGTTCCACCCCAGGGTGGTGCAGCACCAGCAGATGAGGGAGGTCTGGGTTGGGTCCCAGATGTGCTGGGACCCAGTGCCTCAGCCAGGTGGGGTGGGAGAGGCGGATCTGCTGGGATCTGCCTTCCCATATGTCCTATGGTGTGGAAATTAACAATGAATATTGGTTAGTCCTGCACAACCCATTACAACATTAGTCAAAATAGCATGCATGGATATTCCCATTTACCCAAAACAGTGCAACTGTAACAGTGCCATAGCAAACAGAACCCAGGCGTATATGGAATGACATTCAGGGTTGCAACAGCATGCCAGTTAGTGGTATGTCAGGCTGGAAATAAAATGATTATTCAACATATTAGTATGCACACAGTTTAAGCAATGATAAACCAAATGGAACAATGGTCCCAACAGTAGAGGTTTGTTTAGGAACTTACCCATGTTGGTTTCAGTGTGATGGCTGGATCAGTTGAGTAGTGGGGTAAGGGAACAGATTTAATTGACAACTGCTATCAAGTATATTTGTAGTACACTACTATTCACTACTCTACATTCTGACCACATTTACACTCTGCCTGGGCCATGGGGCTGCTACAGCACATCAACAGCTGTAGATATCAACAGAGCAATTATACCCTTATTTTACTTATACACATCATATCTGTTTCTATACCAATTTCTTTACCTGTCTGCCTGTGCAGATGAACTGTGTGCACATTACAGTGCTGTTTCTACACATATTTCAGATTCACATATTAGTTGCAGACCCTGGAGTGTGTGTTGTGCCTTTCACATACATCCACTGTGACATTCTCTGTGTGCAGGTTTCATGGCAACTGGGGAAACTATCCTTGACAGTGTGACACTTGAGGGGCTTGTCTAGGTCAGACTGCAGAGTGTGGATGTCTAGCTTGCATCTATTTGCAGGACTGGGGCTGATCAACACAGCAATTGTACACCTTTCAGAGTTATACACATCATACTAGTATTTCTATTCAGATTTCTTTACACGTGTGCGCTGTATAGAAAATGTATGTTCATAGGTTCATAGGTAAGTACTAGGCTATCTGCCCAAGGGCATCTATAAGCCTAGCCAGAATGTGTTGGCTTTCGCTGCCCCTTAGATTAGTTCCCTGTGCCCCTGTCCAGCAGAGCCATTAGTTCCCTGTGCCTCTGTCCAGCAAAGCCACTGCAGTGATCCCCGGGGTAAATTTTCTGTTTCCCATTCACTCGTTAAGGTTTCTCTTGAAGAGTGTTATCGAGGAGCTCTGCCTAATGTAGGTTGGGGTCCTGTTCCAAAGCATGGGGAGTCTCTGGGACAAGAATCTATCCCTCCAGCACATCCTATTTATCGTTGTGGTGAGGTTTAGATCCCTAGAGTGTGTGGCTCTTGGGGATTTGTTTTTTTTTAGGTGGAGCATGTCCATCAATTCTGGGTTGGACATGGCCTTGTATGTCAGGCAGAGATCACCTCTGAGTAAGCGGTATGCAACCGAGTACAGCTGGAGTTTCTACAATGCAGGTGTCTTGAAAGGTACATCCCAAATGGGGAGTTGTACTCTATTATGGGTCTGATGAGTAATGAGTAGAGAGGCACAATAACCTCTTTTGTTCTAGATGCGAACCCTTTTGTGATTAGGTAGGCCACATAGAAGGATTTTCTAATCACCTTGGCAATATGATTATCAAAGGAGAGATTAGTATCTACTTGAGTCCCCTGATCCCTTATTACATTTTCTGTATTTAGGGGACTACCACGTATGTGGTAGTTCGTGGGTACTTTGTTTTTTCCAAAGGGGATGACTATGCACTTTTTGGCATTTAGCTTGAGGTCATGATTTTGACACAAGGTATCCGTCTCAGTGAGACCCTTCTGGAGGATGTCTGTATCAGCTGGAAATCAATTATGGCCCCAAGTTTGCAGTCATCTGCGAACTTGGTCAGCCATAGTCCTCCTGTGCTTGCCTGTACCTCTAAGAAGTATATACCAAACAGGAGGGGTCCCAGGACTGAGCCCTGGGGGATACCATTTGTAACCAGTTTAGAGTTGGACCTACAGCCTGTAACTCTCACCGTATGGGTTCTATCCATGAGCCAATTGGCAACCCATCTCGTGACGTAGGGCTTTATGTTCAGGGTGGTGAGCTTGTCTATAATACCAGAATGGGGAATGGTGTCGAAAGCCTTTGTGATGTCGAGGTAGGCTGTGTGCACCTCCTTTCCCTCATCTAAAGCCTTGGTAACTGTCTCAAAGAAGTCCACCAGGTGTAGGAGGTATGATCTGCCCTTAACAAAGCCAAACTGGATAGGGTCTAATGTTTGGAGGTTCCCAATATCTCTGTTAATGAGTTCCATGATGATGTGCTCCATAGCCTTGCAGACTAGGCTAGTCAGGCTTATAGGGAGATAGTTCCCAGGGTCCGTTGTGGCTCCACCTTTGTGGAGCAGGATAACTGTAGCTGTGCGCCACTCTATGGGTACGTAGCCTGTAGAGAGGCTGAGTTTGAACAGTGTGTTTAGGTGAGGGGTTAATTCATTTTGAAGCTTGTGTAAGACACAGCCTGGGAAACCATCCGGTCCCATTGAAGCTGTATTTCTGGCTTTGGATGGGGCTGTTTTAACCTGTGTGTCAGTGATTGCTGGGGCTCTACATTCTTCTGGTGTGGTTATGGGCCCTTTAGGGAGTGAGAGGGGGGTGAAGTTTGCACTAAACCTGTCTGCCAGAATGTTGGCAATATCAGTCGGTTCAGGGTATTTTGTATCATTCTGCACTAACTCAGAGCAGATCTGAGAGTTTCCACTTAGGTTCATGACATAGCTAAAGAATGCTTTGTGGTTATCTTTGGAGTCCTTGGCAATTTTTCTTTCAAGCTAGCCTTAGATGATTTTATGAGGGATTGTAGTTTCTTGCTAATACTGATCAGGGATGTCTTTCCTTCTTGGGATTTTAGTCTTTTCTGTACTAGTTTCCTCCTTCTATTATATAGCTTGTTTATGGCAGGGGTCCACCAGACTGGTTTCCTTTTCTTGGAGGAGTGAGTCTTGGTTTTGCTTGGGAAAGCACGATCCATGCATTCTTGCAGGTGCTCATAGAGTGCCTTTGTAAGGAATTCAGCAGCTTGGACAGCGTTGTCCTTTAGAATGGGGGCTGTGAACCTTTCCACCTCGGTCTTAAGTAACATGAAGTTTGCTTTTGAAAAGTTTTTCACAGTGGTTTCCTTGATTGGGGGTGGGGGCAGAATGAGGATATCCAGAGTGATTAGTCTATGGTCTGATCTAACCAGTGAGAGGTTGACCTCCGGTATAGAACACAGATTGTCCATGTTGGTGATGACCAGGTCCAATATGTTGTCACCTCTGGTGGGGATGTTGACCAGTTGATCCAGGGTGTTCGAGTTTATAAATTCTAGAGAGCGCTGGGCAAGGGAGTTAGTACTTGAGTAGTTCTCCCAGTTAATGTTTGGGTAATTGAAATCACCCAATATTAGGGTGTTTGGTAGGACCTTCATATTTTCCAGTGTCTCCAGAAATGCAGAATGGGGTTCCTGGGTCATGGTGGGTGATCTGTAGCAAGCTGAAATTTGAATTGCAGTTTTGCCCATTGTTACTTGCACATGGATGATCTCTGAGGCATTGTGCTGTGCCACTAACCTTGAGGTGTGGGTATCCTTGATGAAGATGGATACACCCCCACCTTTTGCGTTTCGGTCCGGGTTCTGTGGCTGAAAAGTATGGTATGAGTTATAGCCTGGTAGTGCTGGGGTGCTTCGAGTGCATGCATTTTGAGGTTTAGACTTCTGGCATTGAGTAGCATTACCCTCAGTTTTTGGTTACTTGTGCTATTTACGGTGGTGAGTTTGTCTTTTGAGCTTTACCTAAAAAAGGCACTATGGGGTGGCAAAAACCTTGGCCAGTATTCGAAAGCCTAAGGGTAACAGGTGCAAGCCATCTCTTGAGAAGCAACGTGGCTTGTCGAGCATGTCATCCCAGGTGGACAGATACTGGATCACCTTTGAATGACACCAGAAACTTAGCCAGTTGTTGAAATTGATAATTTTTTCTTTATACTGTGGCATCATTCTTGGTGAGAGCAGGATGCTACTCAGGGTCAGGGTCATACCTGCCTGGGCTATGTGATTAGAGAGCTCTTCCATGTCTCTTTTCATGTAGTCCAGGGATGTACATGTCAGGTCATTCACACCAACATGGAGAATGACAGAGTCGTATTTGTACTTTTTCTGGAGCGACCTGAGTGCTTGTGCTATGTGGCGGATCCTGGTGCCCAACAGGCAGCTAACTGTAACCTTCTCCTTGTTCAGCCTAGTTAGTGGGACATCAGTGTGCCTGACTATAGAGTCGCCTATTACTAGTGTGTTGGGTATGTTATTTGGCCTTAAGGGCTGTGATTGCATGGCGCACTGATTATGTGAAATATGTGTTTTATGGTTTTTGATGGGGTGTGGAGGTTGCCTGGTTGTCTGCTTTAGCGGTCTCTGTTGCTTTTGCAGATTTTTGTGTTGCAGTACATTATTTTTTCTATTCAGATGGCAGGTTTAGAACTGTAGAACCAGACTGAGATGTTAGTGCCTTTCCCTGGATTCAAACCATGGTGTGTGTGCAAAATTGAACTACAGGCCTAGTCTGAGCTACTGTGTGTTGCTTGTGACATTTCTAGCTAGTACATATTTTTCTGCACAGTACTTTTATTATGACATGTTGCATTATTTGTTTCCCATTTTCAATACAAATTACACATACACAACAGACATTGGTGTCACTGTTTGTGAAACATGTGCACATTAGTTGGATTGCACATTTGACTGTTTTACAACTATATATTGCAATATAGATTCCTGAGTGCACAATGTAGGTTTTAAGTCTGCACCTGTTAGCCTTATACATTTTTCAGTACATTCACGGCTATTTCTGAGTGAAGGGGGCATGTTACATGTGCAGGCACTGCTGACACACGCCCCCTGTGCTCTCTCCTGGTTCATGCCCATTTAGATTAGATAGCAGTGTGCCTTCATGCATATGCAAGGTGCACTGCTATTCTAAATGGACATGAACCACTCCATGCAAGAATAGCCTTATTCTTGCATGGAGCTTCGTGAATCCAGTGGATTCTCTTTACCACAAAGAAAGCTAATAGAAATAATGATAAATAGAGTTGTAATGTAATTTTCTGTGGGAATTTTGAATATTTAATAATGTAAATATAACAAATTATTATTCATTTATCTTTAATGGCTTCTTCATTATAGATATAACCATTGATAACCATGTTGCCAAAGTGGTTAGAAAATCCTTCTATGTGACCCATCTGATCACGAAAGGGTTCGCATCAAGATCTAAGGATGTAATGGTGTCCCTCTACTCTTCCCTCATCAGACCCATTATTGAGTACAATGCACCAATTGGAATGTACCTGGCTAGACATCTCCAGCAGCTGGAGAGACCACAGAGGTACCTAACCAAGAGGATTACTGGCCTCAAACAGTTGCCCTATGCAGCACGATTGAAAAAGCTAAGACTGTTCTCTGTTGCATACCATGTTCTCAGAGGCGATCTCTGTCTAACGTACAGAGCCATGTCCAACCCAGAATTGCTGAACATGCTCCATCTTAGCAAAACCAAATCTACTCGTGCTACATGCTCTAGGGATATAAACCTCAACACAACAATGAATAGAACATGCTGGAGGGATAGATTCCCTTCGCAGAGACGTCCCTTACTATGGAACAGGGTCCCGATCTACATAAGACAGAGCCCCTCACTATCACTCTTCAAGAGGAACCTTGATGAGTGGATGGGTAACAGAAAGTTCACACCAGGGATCACACCAACAGCACTACTAAATGGGGCCAAGGGTACTAGCTGCTAGTACAAGGGTCTAGGGAACTACTAAAGGGGCAGTGAATACCGCACAACATGGCTGGGCTAATATATGCCTTCGGGCAGATAGCCCAGTACCAACCTATGAACCTATGAACCTATATGCACATAAGTACTCATACTGTAAGATGTACACATTTATATACATATAAAAAGTGAGACACATATTCAAATAGATTTATAAGCTTACAAGCATAAACTTATACACACATAATGATTCTGATGCACACACACACACACACACACACACACACACACACACACACACACACACACACACACACACACACACACACACACAAACCTGATAATATAAATATAATGGAACATTTCCTTTCAGTTGTATATGTGATAAGTCAAATGTAAGATACATTGAAGGAAATTAGTAGTTACATAAGAAACTGCATGTGTATGCATGCATGTCACAGAACAGAAGATGGATGTAGTAGTGTCATGTCTATGTCATATAACTGATAATTCTATAATATATAAAAGTAACATATTTGCACTCATGAGGAATAGTAATCCAATATACACAGAGTGGTCTAGAAACAAATCTAAGACTTGTTAGTTATATATTGGGAATTTATTAACTTAAGGATGAGTAGCAGAGTCAAAAAACAGTAATACTAACATAAAATGAAGTAGTGGGCATTAAATAGTTCACTTTATTTCTGAATAGTACAGAATGCCCATTAATATCACAACATCCATCAATGTCAGGTACTGGAATTAGATATAATCAATAGTAACTTTGTCGAACTAGCTATATTTTTAGCTAGCATAAGTTTGTAGAGGGTAGCTAAGACTGTTTTATTCTACAATTTACTGATGAAACCCCATTTCCTTTTGGCTTTATGTATATGCTTTGTAGATATAGTAGTATCTATACTTACACAAGTTAGCATTAATAGCCAACACATCAAATACCTTTGATGCTAGTAGAATGATATCTCAAATTATATAGGTATTATACAGAAACTGAAATATTTATCCATACTATAATAAGGTTAGTTTTTTCCCCACAAAACACTATAATATGTTATATAGCCAGTTAATTTTATATCTCATATACACATGGTTCTAAACTAAGAGCTGTCACTATATAATGAACTATATATGTTGTGATTTTGTGCTGTGAATGTTTCATTTGAGTGGTGCTGATCCATTCATTGTAATACATATTGATCTACTACACATAGGGACTAAGACTGATGAGCTGATATAATAAGAATTATATTTATTCCTCAAAAAAGGCAAGTGGAGTGTCTTTTGAAGATAAAAAAAATCTTTTGCTTATTAATAAGATAACATATTTACCTACTTTGCTATGATATGGAGAGGTGTCTTCTGAAGTCTATCTAGAAGTTAAACTAAGTAAAAGTAAAAACAATATTTAGACACTGAAAAATAACAAATCCTTTAGAAAATACATAAGTTTATCATATGAATTACTAGACTTAACAAAAATAGATATACAATTTGTAAATATGAATGAATAAGAATAAACATACTTCATTTCTTAATTAATTCAATTTTGAGACATACTTTCAATTTTATACTAAAACACCTTATTTTTGATATTGCTTACATAGACTTTTTATGCAGGTTTAATAGTTATTAATTAAGGATAGATATATGCTAAATAGTGATAGAATTGTAATATTATATTGAAGTTTGCTTTTGAAAAAAGAAATATATAATAGGAGTATGCTTTATATGCTAATATGTAATGATGTTTAGTTTATTTTTAGAAGTGGTAGCAGTAGGGGGGGCGTGGCTAAGATGAGCACAGAGTAGCAGCTTTTTTATCAGCTCTGCCTTTACAGAACTTTATTGACAGGAAATATTGATATAAACTTCCCTAATAATAGTTTTTTTTACTTTATTTAATTCTTTAAAATATATATTAGGGTAGTATATAAAAAATTTCAAGTAGATTTTAAGTTTTCCTGTCAAAGTTACACTTGGAAGTACTACAGTAAAAGAACAGGATGAGCTTCACTAAATCTTCTCATCAAGAGACAACTATAAAAAAAGAACTACAGTCATTACTAACTACTATTCAGGAACTAAGTGTCAAGATAGACAAAATGGATATAAAAATTGACAATTTCAAAGAAAAGTGTTCTCACCAAATGGACATTCTACATGAAGATTTATTGCAACAGAGGAAGCAGATTTCAGGAATGGAAACTGCATTAAGTGATATGGATAACAGACTTCAGGAGAGTGAACATAATGTTGAGTTCCTGTTAAGCAAAATTCTCTTCTTCAGACAAAGGTTCATGACCTTGAGAATAGGTCCCGTAGGAATAATGTGAGAATTTTTGGGTTACCGGATAACATAGAGGGAAATAATATGGAAAGATTTTTATCTTCCTGGTTGCCTGAAGTACTTGAACTGCCAGAGGCTCTTTCATATGGTATTGAAAGAGCCCATAGATCTATGGTGACATCTAAAAACACCAATAGTAATTATACTAAATCTGTTATTGTAAAGTTCCTATCAGCCCATGATAAGGAAATGGTACTAAAGACTACGTGGGCAAAATCCCCAATCAAACTGAAGGACAATATTATACTCTTTGATAATGACTATTCTTCCTCAGTATTATCAAAAAGGAAAATTTTCTTGCCTTTAGTCAGAGAACTAAAAAAGAATAAAATAAAAACCCATTTGCTTTTCCCTGCAAGACTGAAAATATTTTATCAAGATGGTTTTAAAATTTTTGACGACCTAGACAATGCAATAACTTATATAAAATCTAATAACATACTGGAAAAGTAGATGAAATGGAGTGGGCCAGTCCTAGTCTTAAAAGGAATGCTTGGAAAAATTGGAAAATATTTTACCCTAAAAAAAAAAAAAAAAATCAAAAGATGAATCATAACAAGTACATATTTGCACTTGATTCACTCAGTTGGGGAAATGAAACTGGACATCCAGGTGAGCTTTTGGTATTATATTTAATATAATGTAATTTGGTTAACTAAATAGTTGTCTATTTTGTTTTGTAGAATAGTCGTTTGTTGTTTTTTTTTTTCATTTGTACTATTTGTTTAAGATCAATTATCTTAATGTTTATTGGTTTGATTCCCATGGATGCAGTGATTCTCCTGTCTTGGATATCTATGCTTCTGGATGTCTTGTAGTGGTGCTTATCATTAGGGGGCATATTTGTTTATCTTGATTTTGGTTCTTATAGTGGTTGGAAAACTTTTATTTAGTTATAATTGCTGTATTTGTATTTTAGTTGATTTATGGTTAATTGTTTGATAAAGGAATCTTGTATGATGGCCTGATGTATAGTTGCAGAATTGCTATGCTAGTGATGGTACTTCTGACCCGGGATGTGAGTGGCAGTGTGGCTGGAGTAATGGTAAGGCTTTGTTGTCATTTCCGAGTTGTTGGTGTGTTTATTTGGAGTCTCTGGTTTGGTGCGCTAGCACTGTAGAGACATGTGTGGTGTTGTTTGTGTTAATTGTATGTTTTGGTGCCTGTGTGCTTTGGTTGGAGATTAACCGGAGAGTCTGGCTGATAGTGTGGTGAAGCTTTGCTTGATAGCTGTCATTGCTTCGTGTTGTGTATGCGAGGTTTTTTTTTTTTTTTTCTCATCTCTCTCGGTATAGAGGGAGTCTCGAGACATTACCTTATATGTAGTTAAGTAATGTTTTACTTACTATTTCCCACCGGAACTTTGAAAGCTTTATCTTCATGATGAGCTCGAGACTGTGATATCCATTGCAGCTGGAAAGCTCGGAGCTTTCTTAAAACGTCATCATGAAGACATCGGAAGTAAATTAATCTTCTGATCCTCATCGGGAAGCTACTGAATCAAATTTGTTTCCTCATACAGCATATTGAAAGAAGATATAACTAGATTACTACTTTCAACTTATTGTAAGACATTATATGCAATAATCTCTTAAATAAATAGGGATTATACTACGCATGTAGCCTAAATACTTTTTCTGATCATCATAGGTATTCTGGAGCTTTATGTATTTATAAACGATTACTATTCTCATAAAATATTTGCTTTATGTATGACAAGGGTGCCGAAATCTTGATGAGAAATACTAGTTGTGATTTGTGCATTTTTGGAAGATTTAATAATGCTACATGCTGTTTATATACGTGTGTTACATGTACATTTTTTATAACTATTGACTTGCTGAGAAAATATTCATGAAGCATTTATCAAAATGTTAAATGTATAGACGTATATAATAGTTTATCTCAGTTATTTTATGAATGCATTTGTGTAATAGGCTGATAGGGATGTACCACATAGGCAGCAATATATTGCAAGGACAGGTGTATTAAAAATAGTTAGATCTGTTTATCGTTAGAAAATGTGAAATTTTCATCTTTTGTTTTGTTAATGAAATAGCTTTTCAAAATTCAAAGATAGTATAAGCTATAATTGAATAATAAAAAGCTCATTATATTTAAATAAGGCTTTTATATAGTATACAGGAGCTATTTAAGCACCTTGCTTCTTTGAACTAATATGACCTTTTCACTAGTTTTCAGTATGGTGATGGACCCTTTGAGGTAACTCAAATTAATGCAATGAATGGAAGATCAGACTGTTAAGGTTTATTAGTCACTCTTCTATGAGAGACTGCACCGGGGTGTTTGGTTATAAGAAAACTAGCAGGATGTTGTTGGTTTTACTTCTTGATGAGAAATCACTATATTTGGTTTCTGGCAAAGAAATACAGTGTTCATTTCTTTCAGAACAATCAGTATGTTACTTGATTGTTAATAAAATCACTTTTATTAGCATCTTATTTATTAGCTGTCAATGTTAGTGGTTATTGAAGGCCCTTAGGTGATTCATTTACAACTATGTCCCAGTTAGCTGATCACCTATGGCAGTACTATATATCACACGTCAGCCTTTATTAGCCATATTTCGGTAATAAAATAATGCCATAGTCTCTTTTTAAGGTTCTTATCAAATGTGATTACTTTAAAACAGAAGAGTGAACTAATAATAATAATAACCTACTAACTAATGTAAGAAAATTCTTTACATTATTCCTAAGATGTAGCTGTCATCAATTTACTAATTGACACAACATTACATCTATACATTTGGTTCATACAAAAAATTCTTTATGTTATAGATGAGAAGCCTTATTTTTATAGTTATGACTATAGACATTTAGGCAGGTGCTGATTGGATGCTGCTTTTGATAGGAGGTCGATTCGAGTGACTGATGTCATTTGAGTTAGGAGTTTTAAACTCCAGAGGGGTTCGGGTTGGTTATTTTGTTTCATGTTTATGTTATAAATATTTTCTAATAACTTTTCAGATGTTCATATCTTATGTAGTATGAAACAACCTTAATTTTAAGAATATGATACTCTTACATTATGTTTGTTCTAATGATCATAATAGTATTCCTATTAGATATATTCTTGTGTATTTCTTAGATCAGTATGTTTATATTTACATCATTTAATTTTCAATGACTACACTAAAAGGTATATCAGTTAACATTAATGGTTTAAATAATCCTAATAAAAGGAGAAATTTAACTAGATATCTTAAGTTACATAAATCCCAGTTAGTATTTTTACAAGAAACTCAATAACAGAGGATATATTCAGACTTGAATCTAAAACATATAAGATTTTAGTAAGTTCTGAACATACTAAGAAAAAGAGAGGAGTAGCTATCCTATGGAACAGCATAATGCCTTTTCCTAAAATAATAGATACATATAAGGATAATAAATTAATGAATGTTTTGTGCAGTCACCATAGAAATAAACAGTAAAATTTTCACATTGATTAACATATATTGGATCCCAGGGACAGGGATAAACACAGTGAAACAACATCTAGATCAAATTGTACTATTCTCTAAAGGGAACATTATTTTGGCAGGATATTTCAATTGTATTCTAGATTACAAAGACTCTAGTACTAATGGGAAGAGAAGAATATCTACATCATCTAAATTATTAAAAGACTTTTCAGATACTTATTTTTTAAAAGATATAAATTATTTTTCAGATACTACTTCTTTGTTTTACACCTTTTTTTTCTCATAGACATAACTCATACTCGAGGATAGATAGAGTTTTTATTTCTAATAATTTAACAGATTCCTTAAACAAATCAGCAGTGATTTTATGTCCTTTATCAGATCATAATTCTATAATTTTTGAAGTGGTAGTCAATCCAAATTTTAATATTCATATAAAAAGAATCCCAGCTTATATCACAAAATTAAAAGATTTTAATGATTTAATTTCTACAGAAGTACAGAATTTTTTAGAACTTAACAATACTAATGATATATCAGAAATTTACATATGGGATGCCCTAAAAGCTTATCTATATGGTAGGATATTGAATTGGTACAACAAAAAAAGAAAGCTTGGGATAAAGAGCTGCAAGATATACAATGTTCATAGTTCATAGGTTCATAGGTTAGTACTAAGCTAACTGCCCTTGCGAGCCATTGTAAGCCTAGCCAATTATCCCTTGTGAGACTTAAACCCTGCACCTTGTGTTTGTAAGGCAAACACCTTAACCATTAGGCCACCCTCCCAACTAAATTAGACACTTTAAAACTTAGTAATATGGGTGATAAATATATATCAGATAAAAGAAAGAAATAAATATGTTAAATAATAAATATCTAGAAATATTAAAACATAAAACTATGATCAATATAGAAAAATTCAAGTTTATACATTTCTCTTCTAACCCTAAATCCTTAAAAATTATTGCTAATAAAACAAAAAGATTAAATAGATTTAATCATATTAATGAAATATTTTCCCCTAAAAAAGGAAAAATGGTATCAGAAATTCATAATATATTAACTGAATTTAGAGAGTTTTTTATAAACATCAACCAAACAGCTACTGAAATTAACTCTAAAGAGGAAATAAAAACATGTATTAATAAATACACTAAAACAAGACTTTCAGAGGAACAAGGGATTTCTATTGATAAACAAATAGCTTTCAAAGAACTTCAAACTCACATTACCAAATTAAAGCAAAATAAAGCACCAGGTAATGACGGCATCATTCCTGACATTTACAAACTACTACCTATAAATGCTCTAAAATTGCTTTATAAAGTATTTAATCTTGTTCAGGACAAAAACATAATTCCACCTTCTTGGAAATACACTTTTATTTCTCCTATTTTAAAATCTAACAAAGATCCCTCTAAGTGTACCTCCTATAGACCCATCTCCCTATTAAACACTGATTGCAAATTATTTATGTCCATTTATGCAGAAAGGCTTAAAACACTTTTACCTAAATTAGTTGATAGTGATCAAATGGGGTTTATAATGAAGAGAACTTCATATGATAACATTAAAAGAATATTAACTTTAATTGATTCAGTGAAAAATCTTAAAAAAATTTAACCCTAGTTAGTTTAGATATAAATTGTGCTTTCGACTCAGTTACATGGGAATATTTGTTCACTCTATTAAAGGAATTAAATGTCTCCAATAATTTTATCAATCTCATCACTCTTTTATATGAAGCCAAGCTTATGTTAAAATTGGTACTAGTATATCTCAAAATATACCAATAGTAAAAGGTACTAAGCAAGGGTGTCCTTTATCCCCTCTTTTATTTTCATTAGTTATGGAACCATGGGCAAATTTAATAAGACATGATACAGATATTGAAGTATACAAGTTAAACCCCACTATATCATCTACAATACAAATGCTTGCAGATGACATATTGCTTACTCTTGGGAGTAGAAGAGAATCTATACAAAAACTTTTTAAAAACATGGAATATTTTCAAAAAATTCCGGCCTTACTTTTAATAATAATAAAACACAAATTCT
The DNA here is from genome assembly GCF_019279795.1 of Protopterus annectens. Lineage (NCBI taxonomy): Eukaryota > Metazoa > Chordata > Ceratodontiformes > Protopteridae > Protopterus > Protopterus annectens. The sequence goes on along the minus strand of NC_056733.1, from coordinate 1,161,060,140 downwards.
TTTAACAGGTTCAAAAAATACAATATACCTGATGAATATAATGAATATATAGCTCAGTCTCAACAAATAGCATATTTAGGTATAATTATTACTAACAATATTAAAGATACCATTCAAATAAATTATAATAAAAGTCTATCACAGATAGAAAATTTAATAAATAAATGGAACAAATTACCCTTTTCTATGAATGATAAACTTTTAATAATAAAGATGATCCTCCTCCTCAAAATCTTATATATAATTCAATCTTTATCTATACCTCCTTCTTACCAAATAATTAAAAAATTAATTTCAATGATTCAGAAATTTTTGTGGTTCCCAAATAAACCAAGGATTGCATTAACATACCATATGTATAATTGGAATAATTGGGGTATAGCCTTACCAAATTTAGAAATTTATTCAATTTCATCAGTATTCAATACAATCTCTCATCTCATTGATGTGGAATATACTGCTAAGTGGAAAGAGTTTATAGAGGTATTGTCACAAAATACCAAAGATATGAACAGTTCCTATAAGCTAAATATAATTAATAATCCATTTATTTGTAGGTTAAAAGATTATATTTCTGAATTTTCTTCTCGGAGTTTTAACTCTAAGTATATAGTTTTTCTTTTAAAATCATTTAAAAATTTTATATTTAAATATAATATATATAAGGATTGGCTTTTTTTACTCTTCCCTATAGCCTACACACACAGATCTATTTTCTCTTCAGATTATACAATAATGTCTATATTTCAGCAAAAGCCTTTAACATTTTGGCACCAAATGACGATAAATAATGAGATAAAATCCAATAGTTTACTCTTGGAAGAGTATAAACTTGATTCTTGTTTATGGTTAGAGCTTCAAGAAGCTAGACAATATGTATTAAATACATTGGATTCTATGTCTCCTATAATTAGGAAAAAAATTCCCAAGCTAATACAACATATGATTTTATCAGTTTCGCATAAATCTCCTGCTAATAACAAGTTATCAAACATTTATAGGGCAATTAAATGTGATTTAGATACACATTCAGATAATTATTGGAAATATTTTTCTTTAATTAATAATAATCCCCCTTCTGAGAAAGACAAATTTAATATTTTACAATCAGCAAGTATGACTACTTCTTCTTTAAAATGGAAATTATTCACATGGAGATTTTTAAATAGATCATTTATCACTCCTCATAATATAAGCATATTTTCTAAAAAGAATATAACATGTTGGAGATGTAATATTGAATTGAATGCTGACTGGTCTCATATGTTTTATAATTGCATATATTTAATAAAAGTTTGGGATGATATCAATAATTTGTTGCAAACAATTTTTACTGATAATTTCTTTATATCTAAATCATTTGTTTTATTTAATACTCCTGTTCCTGATTGTGTAAAAGAGAATAAGTACCCTTTGGTTTGGTATATACTATCTATAGCTAGAAAAACAATCACTAAGAATTGGAAATCTAGTACAGCACCTACATTTTTGGAATTTAAAAATATACTCCTTGAAACGTGTAATTTGGAAATGTTAACTATTAAATCTAGATCATCTAGGAATACTACATTATATAATTCATGGAATATCATCTATGAACTTCTAGAAAAATAGTTTATTCATTTATGTAAACAGATGATTTTTATTAATCCTACAGCTACATCAAGAAAACATTTTTTTGCATGATGAACGTCTTTGTACATAGTTTAGTTACCTTGCTTTATATATTAGAAGGTTTGTTTTTTTAATTTCTTGTATTTTAACTTTAAAGAAAAAATGTTATAATTTCATGGAAATATTTGCTCATTTTAATAATTATTTAATAAAATTCTTTGAAAAAAAAAGAAGTGGTAGCAGTAGAATTAGATTGGGTAGTGTGAGGATGATGGTTGTGAGTGATTTGCATGATTATTTCATCAAACCAGGAATATTTATTCCACATTAGGGGGTGTAAATAGTTATATAATTAGTATATTAGTACTTGTCCATAACAATATTTGTTAAAATTAGATGTAGGTCCTTGATTCCAAACAATAACTTAGCTTTTTCTGAGCTGTTTTATTTTAAAGATGTTAGTATACAAATGTATCTCATTAAATGTTAATGGTGGTAATAATTCCATTAAGAGAGGTAAGTTAATCAAATATCTAAATGCAAATAAAGCTTGCATTGTTTTTCTACAAGAAACACATTTGGTAACTAAGGATTTAGATATATTTTTATTTAAAGATTATTCAATCCTTGTGGGCTCACATTTTAGTTCAAAAAGGAGAAGCACTCATACTTTGGAAGAAGTCATTGATTATGTCTAGGGTGATTGATACTTATTCTGATAAGAAAGGTATGCTGATATTGGTAGTAGTTGAAATTAATAAAAGTATGTTTGTTAATGTTTACTGGATTCCTGAAATTGGTTCTAAGGGGGCTAAAATATTTAGATATTATAGCGTTATATTCAAAAGGGGACATTTTATTGACTGGCAATTTTAATTGGATTTTATCAGCAAAAGATACTACTAAAGATAAAAAAAACTAGAATATCTGTAGCTGCTGAACATTTAGACCACTTCATCAATTAAATAAATTTAGGAGACATATGTGATTTAAAATTGTCATAATACATTAACTATACTCATTATTAACTTAGATTTGGCCCCCAAACAACCATAGACAAAGTTCTGACTTCCAGTAGGTTATATTCTAAAATTGATGAAGTACTAATAATTTCTTATCATTTGACTGATCACAGCCCTATTACCTGTAATAACACTCTGAAATCTAGTGATTTTTTTTTGTCAGAGAATTCATGCTTATATTACTAAAATTAAAGGATTTAAGGAATGTTTTTAAATGAATTAAACCTGTTTACAGAAATAAATAATAATAGTGAAGCCACTGATGTTATTTTGTTGGATATGTTAAAAGCCTATTTATATGGCAAAATTAAGAGTTGGTATCTTTATAAAATAAAGGAGTGAGATAAAGAGTTAACTGCTTTACAATCAAACATTAACAAGTTAAAATTAAATTTAAAACGCAATGATAAGATTGCAGACTCAAAATTTAAAGCCTTAAATCAGATTTATGTAGAAATATTGTTTCATAAAATTTCAACAAACATGGAAAAATGTAAATTACAATCGCAGTTTATCAACCCCAAAAAACCTGAATAGATTAGCTATTAGATAAAAAAAGATTAAATAATATAAATCATATTAAAGAGATTACATATAAAGTTAAGAAGAACTTAAAGAAAACAACTTATTTAAAATATATATTAGAAAGTTTTAGAAAACATTATGAAGTAATCAGTAATACTAAATCAACTTTATATAATAGTGATTTAAATGACATCTTTCTAAAGGAAAATATAAAACATAAGTTAACTAAAGAGCAGAATTTAAGATTTGACAAATCATTCTCTTTCAAGAAACTAAAGATGAAATAAAAAAATCTAAAGAATAATAAGGCCTCTGGTCTGGATGGGATAATTCCTGAGTTATATAAAATAATTCCTGATAGTATACTAAAAATTCTGTTAAAAGCATTTGAGGAAGTTAGAATTATGTCAAATATTTTTCTCTCTTAGAAATTTTTATTGATTTCACCTATTTTGAAACAGGATAAAGACTTTAAATTATGCTCCTCTTATCACACCATTTCTCTTCTAAATGTTGATTATATAATTTTTATGTCTATACTGGAGAAAAGATTAAATTATATAATGCCAGGTTTAATTGAAGATGATCAAACTGGTTTTATTTTAAATAGAAGAGTATATGATAACATTATAAGACTATTTTCATTAATAGATGTTGCTAATAAAAATAAGAAAGAACATTTGATTATAAACGTAGACTTGGATACAGCTTTTGATTCTGTTAATTGGTTTTATTTATATAAGTGCTCAAAGAATATAATTTCTCTTTAGAATTTATAGTTTTAATAATGAAGTTATATAAGGGTTTTATCTCTTGTAAAAATTGGATCCTTTTGTCTGGCTCCTTCATTTTAAAATGTATAAAACAAGGATGCTCTTTGTGTACAAACACATGTATGATATTAGGAAGAAGAACATTAATAATGCCTTGTGGGCAGCTCAGTGGTGCAGCGGTTAATGTTGTCGCCTCACAGCAAGAGGTTCTCCAATTCGATTCTCAGCTGGGGTGCCTTCATACATTTCCTACATTTTTTAACATTTTTATATACTTCTTATAAATATATTTATCTTCATTAATATGTGTAATATGTTTTTAAAAATTCATGTTTTTAATGATTTTGTGTATCTTTTTTAATTGGTGATTTTATGCTACATTTTTCAAGACCATGTACTAGTCCTTTTAAATACACAGTTGATTTGATCGGTTTGGGGTTTTTAAAAAGTGTATATAATTAGTTTTCTAACTGTTGGTACACTCATCTGATGAAGTTTTAGGACAAAAATGCGGTTGAACAAGTTAAAGTGTTTGTGTGGATTTTACTGCGGTGTCAGTGTGCTTTTGGCCTTCATTAAACCTTTTTTGACTGAGATCTGAACTGCCTAACCAGTGCCTTTCTTTGGTTTTATGATAGTTATACTTCTAAAATTCAGTTATTTGCTGATGGCATCTTATTAACAAGTGGTGACATTGAATCTTCATTAGAACATGTTCTTAATTCAATAAAATATTTTGAGAAGATTTCATGCATAAGTTTTAATCATAGTAAAATAGAAACATTGGTTATTAATAAAAAATGCTTTCTTAAAAATGACAAGGAATTTAATTGGGAGAATATGCAACTTAAATATTTGGACATTTTTGTTTTTTTGTAAATTAGAAAAACGTAATTGCTACAATACTAAAACTAATTGATAATTAGAATAAAATGTTTTTACAATGGAAGACAAACTTACATTGATTAAAGTGATAATTTTACCAAAAATGTTATTCTATATATAGTCATTGATTTTACTTCCATCCCAAAAAATTCTTAAATAATTAAATTCTATTTTACTTAAGTTTTTATGGTATCCTCAGAAATAAAAAAATAACTTTTGACTGGCATGTAAAAAGTTGAGAAGAATGTGGTATTGGATTTCTTGATATTGAATTATATGTTAAATCTGCCATTATAAATATAATAAGTCATTAGCTAAATTCTTCCTGTATTTCAAATCAAAGACTTTTACATTAAATAATTTTAGTTTCAAACTATAAACTTGAAATAAATGCTAATTTATAATCTGGCTTCAATAAAATACATTGGGTTCGAAAGGATTTTTGTATGAACACTAGATGCTTTTATTTATGTATTTGTGTATTTATTTATTTATTTATAACTCTATTTCTATTCTGTTTAGTTAATTATATTATGACTGCATTCAGGAGAGTTAGGAAAATTAATTATTTTGTCAAAGAATTGTTAGTTTCAATGTTTTCTATAGCCTATACTAATGGATGTCTGGAATCATTTAATCTAAGTAAAATACTTGATCTTAAATAAAATTATTTAAATTCTGGTATCAAGTTCTAGACAGTACTAAATTACATTCAGCTGGCTACCTTTTGGCCATATACAATATAGGGAAAATAATTGGTTAAGTACAGAAATCTTTAAGGGCTTTATTAATAATAAAATAAAAAAATACCATTGAATGTGAACACAAAAGCCACCCCTAAACCTTTGGAATTTTTCTTTAAAATTAATAGTGATGTGACCAAAAATAAATCTTATTTATCAGTAATTTACAGGATTTTAAGAACTGAATTTATAGTCTTTGATTCATCATATTGGAATTATTCAGCAAAAAGTAATGAAGATTTTTTTCAGATATACATAAAAAATTATCTTTGAAATCTGTCGGTAAAACTACTTCATCACTTTATTGTAGAGAATTTTTACTTGGAAATACTTACATAGAATCTTTTTATCTCCTTCTAAGACTGCCTTAATTTATAAAACTGAGAAATTAAAATGTTGGAGATGTGATGAGGTTCTAGATGCAAATTGGCTTAAAATCATTTTAGAATCTAAAATGGTTGCTCCATTTTGATTAGAGATCAGAAACTTTGCTAAAGCATTGTGGTCAGATAATTGTACTGTTATAAATTCCTTGATTTTATTTAATGCCTCAATTCCAGATTCCATACCAAGAACAGAAGTTCCTCTCTTTTGGCCCATTCTGGTTATTGCCAGAAAAAAATATTACAAAGAATTGGAAAAGTAAAAACATTATCTCATTTACTGCATTTGTTTGCCTAGCTAAGACTGCATATAACAAATAATTGCAAACTGTTTATTGGAGTACACTAAATTTCACACATAAGTATTTATTGTGGCAAAAACTTAGAGATTTATTAAAAAATGTTAATGGTTTTATTTAATGTAAATTTTTGTTATGAACCTTGTATATAGTTTTGTGATTATGTTTTGTTAATTGTTATATCTCAATTTCATATTTTAAGATATAATAAAAATGTTTTTTAAAAAAAGAAAATGTTATAAGTCTTTTTGGAGATGACACCAGCATTTTAGGGAGGAGGGTTAATGACAGATGAGGGAGGAAACTCAAAGATGAATCCAAAGAGACTACAGGTGTTGCCTACAAATTACCAACCTCATTTCCCCCTGTTTTAAGTTCTTGTTTTAAATTTGGGGCTAGGTAGTAAATCATGATACAGATGGAAGAATGAGACACCACAACAGGCTACAGCTAAGAGCAGTTTAATCAAAACATTGGTTACTTACAACAAAAAATCAGCAAAATATTTTGCTCACTGTACTGAGGAACCTTCTTATTCTTTACAGTAGCATTTTGCTTAGCCAAAGCAGTCTTTAAATTAAGTTATCAGTCAGTTAATTAATTACCCAATCAATTAGACACCAGTTGACAAAGTTGATTGCTGATAAAAAGCAAGAAAATTCAAATACTTAGGCACTGTTTATCCAACTTGAGTCCTGAGGCAAAGAAAGTTAGTTAACTGAGTAACTGTACTTGTACACATAGCAGTAAACAATTCATATTTGCTGACACATAAAGATAGTTGAACTTATACTTTTTTCGAAATCTTATGACATTGGTCAAAATAGCATTATTTTTCTGATTTGTAAATAAAAATTTGTGACATTTCAGAAGAAAATTACATTATATTTTACACACTAGTTTCCCTAGTCTACTAGACAGTTTGTCTTAACATGTTTCCGCAAACTATGGGAAGTTCTTCTTTGCTAAGTACACTGTCTTGACAAAAAGGCATTGGGTTGCAAAGGTCACACCATGGTCTACAGCAGGTGTTTTGTAAGAAAATGTGTATTATATAATTTAAATGCAATACTCTGTTCTATCAATACAAGATTATTAAAACATGTACATTATTAGTCTTATATAAATCTAGCAAGCATAATCTCCAACTAATTAGTGCAGATTCATGTTCTTTTGTTTCTTCTGTTTATTTTACTGTGTCATGCCTCCCCATGAGGATACCAAATTGATAAAATAGGACAGAACATATAGGCTCTATACATTCATTTCTATGTGTATGGAACTCCTGTGTGCAGTGGCAATTCAAGAGATGAACATACTTTTGGATAAATATGACTTAGTAATCCTTATCAGGAAAAGGACCTATGGCCATATTATTATGGCAAATAGGCACAAAATGAAATGACAATGGCAAAGATAGATAGAGGAATGTATATCTAGGGGTTGAATTAATGTATAGGATGATGACAGTGTCCCTTTATTACCCCCATATAAGGCTACATTGGGAGTTCTCATACAGTTCATCTGGTTTGCCAGAGAAAGAAAGGGTACAGTGCTTGAAATGGAATGGACAGTGTGGGGAATAGAGTGCAGCAGCATATAAGGAATGTGTAAAAGAGTTCTAACTTGTCAGTTGATATTTTATATTATTTAGCTATTTTATTTTGCTTTTGTTTACTGAGTTTGTCCAACTAGGTTTAGTCAAAAAAAAAAAAAGAAGAAAACATTTCAGCAGCAGCTCAAGGAGAAAAGCTCCAAACATTTTTAAACAGACATTCAGCAATATATCAGAACAGACATTAAGTAATATTCATTAACAATTATATGGGTCTACTTTCATCCATCAAAATTACACTTCCGCGAAACTCAATTTTGCGTGTCCGGTTTCGCAAAAGTGTATTTATCAAAAAATGCACTTTCACGAAACTACAGTTCAGTGAACAAAATTCGCCATTGGTGCAGGTATGATGTTCCTTAACTGGTGTATGGGAGGGGAGGTTGTTGTTGTAGATCACGGTACATTGAATATAAGAGAATATTCCCTTTTCTCCACTGTAGTGCGATCTCGGTGTTAGTATATATTAGTAGCAGGGGTGTGGAGGTGCAGTGGGGTTTGCCCCCCTGCATAAGTGAGTTTAGTATATTTGTTTTTTTGTTTTTTATTGTTTATTGAACTGTAGTTTTGAGAAAGTGCATTTTCAGATGAATGCACCTTCGTGAAACCAGAGACATGAAATTGGATTTCACAGAATTGTAATTTTGATGGGTCAAAGTAGACCCAGTTACACATATATTTGCCTAATGGACTCCATTCATATGAAATAAAGGCAACTATTACAGTATAAAAGACACTTGTACATTTAATAGATGTTGAACATAGAGCATTTGAAGAGGTGAATTAGTGGGTTTGTTTTGTAGATAATAGACCTTGTGGTCAGTGATTAGTAATTCAAAAAAATAGAAAGAGGAAAGGGACTCAGTAGAGTAGAAAATATTAATTTTGCAGTTAAGAGGTAGGGTAATAAGAAGGTTCAGAGACAATGATATATATATATATATATATATATATATATATATATATATATATATATATATATATATCTCCATCATAAGGTTTATATTTAAAGTATAGAGGTGGGGTGGCCATATAAGACACTATGGTTTTATTCATAGTCACTGTGCTTATGCATAGCATGATTTAACAAGCAAGCTTTTCTTAGGTGCAGCCAATTTAAGAAGCACAAGAAACTTATGCAAATTAGGTATTTCCCCTGTTGATTGTGATTCATAGCTGCTCATTTTAAGAGCATCTGTGCTGATGCAGATACTTTATAAAATGCAAGGTTGTACATCTTTTATCCCAGTGGCACTGTCTGGTGCAGAAGATGCATACATATAGCCATCACTAAATTGTAAGGACTTTCGAGAATTTATATGACCTTATAAAATACAAAGTTGCACTTTTTTATCTACTTTGCAATACGCAATTAGCAAACACACTTGCTGTTGCTGCCAGTCTGCCTATTTCTCATTTTGAGCTGCTTGTATTAGCCGCCCCAAAACTGCAGGCTCCCAGCAGCACTTGCTGGTGGAGAAGGTACAGGTATAGGTAAAGGCTGACTCATTATAACTTTTTTGTCCAAGAAATCGTTGTTAGATTTAGAGTGGACAGGGATATTGCAAGGGCATTAATGAGTCTGTAGGGCCACTGGAGGTTACGTGGTTTTCCTATCCCTGTGGACAGCAGTGTATGTATAACCCTTACTATACTTGCTGTGGCAACCTTCCAGAGACCAACTGGAGACATGTTGAGTATTTCTCAGGCTTCTGCCTTGAGAATACTTCAGCAGTTCTCTACATACTCTTGGTATTTATGGATCAGTATATTTATTCCCTAGTGTCACCTCTGGACTGAGACAAAAACATGAGTGCCATCTACAGGATGGCACATTTTCCTGAGGTGCTTAGTGTGATAGACTGCACCCATGTTGCTATTAGGGCCCTATTTGGACCACAGGGGGAATGGTACCATTCCATAAACTGGCAAGTAATGTGCGATGCATGGGGTTACATCACAAATATGTTGGCCCAGCCACCTGGCAGTGCCCATGATCTGCATATCTGGCACACAAGTTCACTCTGCCACCTTTTTCTACATAGTAGAAAACACCATGACCACCCTGTTAATAAGTGCCAATTTTTCCAGTCATAATTAATTTCTGTAGACATAATTTGGTAAAGTATTTACTTAGTAGTAAACTTCCCTTCTTTTGTTATTTCTCTGCCACCTTTTTGTTTAAAGGTATTGCAGGCTACCCTCTTGAACCCCAGCTGGTCTCACCAGTCCCTAACCTATTCCAGACATGGATTGTCATTAAGTAAGTGTTTGACCAGCTGAAAGCCCATTTCCATTGCCTGGATGAGTCAGGGGTGCCCATAAATAGGATCATGTTAGTATATCCAGGATGTTTAACATGTGCTGCATTCTGCACAGTATAATTATGCATCAGTCTGGTACTCATCCTCCCCATAATGACAGTGCAGCTTCTGCTATTGTTTCTTCAACCAGTGATAAGAGTAATAGTGGCCATCTAATGGCAGTTTCAAGGAAACCCATGTGGCAGGTTCATGAATAGTACACAGCTGTGCAGGCAAATATGAAGCATCTAATTCACCTCTATGGGCTATTACATTCTGATAGTGGTACCTTTAATGAAATGCCACATAGGTTAAACTTGATGTATACAGTGCCACATGTGGGCTATGCTGTGTGGTACATGACCCACTGCCACTGTACATTGAAGAGTTTCATTATTCTTTAAAGAAATGCATTTTTTTATGTGCAATTAATTGATTGCAGTATGTGCTTCATGTGTGCTATAAATCCACTCTGATGCCTAAATGTCATCTCTGATCTGTACGGTTAATGGTAAAGGCATAAGCAGATGTGTAATGACTCCTTTAAGTATAACGCTTATATAAAAGTATTCAGAAGTGCTGTGTTTTTTATGTAGAAGGGATGGAGCAGGAATGGACAATATGTGTCACGTTTGTAGTAATGTAGAAGTAGTAATTATACTGCTGCATGTACTTGGGAAATCGGCATGCGTACTGTTGGTAACTGCTTTATGGTGTTTGGCCAGGTGAGACTGCAGATCAGATTAGACAGTCCTTTCAGCAGCACATATCCTGTGTGTCATCAGAACTATTAAACATGAATCACATGTGCAGTCCTGATGGTGAATTGACAACGGTGTTAGTTTCATGGGCAGGATTTAACACAGTAGCAAATGCGGATACACTAGACAATCTTGACATACTGAAATGTCGAAATTAAGTATGTCAAGAATGAATAGTGGAAAGTGCAGTTAACCAAAACTACACTATGCCGGATCCACAAATGTCGAATCCGCCGGTGTCGCGGTTTGTGAAATTATCTGGGGTTTCAGGTAAGTGCTGTGTGTTTGAGGATAATGGGTAGGGATTTTAGTGTGTGTGAGTGTCTGCGGTGGTGTTTGTTGCATGTTTGTGTGTTTAGTGTGACCTCAGAGTTAGAATATATAAGTAGGGGGGGTGGGGGGTGCAGGGGGGCTTGCCCCCCTACTTATAGGTAGGTTAAGTGTGTTTGTGTGTGTTGTTATGTTTGTTTAGTTAGGTAGGTGTATGTGTGTGTGTGATTATGTCCTGGTTTGTGTGTGTGTGTGTGTGTGTGTGTGTGTGTGTGTGTGTGTGTGTGTGTGTGTGTGTGTGTGTATATGAATGGCTGCAATTGTAGTGTTCGTTATTGTGAGTTTTTGTGTATGTGGTTTTTTGACTATTCAGTCTTGAAATACTGAAATTCGACATTTCAGTATTCCGAGATTGTATAGTGAATCCAGCAAATGCGTGGCATACTTAAACATCCTCACTTGCAGTACCCACAGAATACCTGCCAAAGTAAGTAATAGTATAAAAAAGTAATAGTTTGCAGAACCAAATCAACTCCCTTTTTTTTCCTGCTGCATTGTATCATTGCAGTTTCACATGTTATAATTAGTTGTCTGTTTATATCCATGCCTGAGTTTTATCCATGTGGTCTGCAGTGTAATTATATACCTAAGGTGCCCTACACAATGTCCCCTAATGATAGTGTATACATATAGATATACAGTAGATATATATATATATATATATATATATATATATATATATATATATATATATAAATAAAGATATAGATATGGGCGGCTCATGTACTGGCTGCTGGGCTGAACCACCCCCCCAGCAAAAAAGGAAAAATAAGAAATGTGTTAATGCAGAAAGTCAACTATTATTTTTAAATAAAAAAATAACTAACTTTCTGTTGCATTCTTTGTGTTCAGAACTATGTGCATTGCAGGTGTGATGCTCCAAGAAGTAAATTTGTCTTACTGCAATGTTTTGAAAACAGCCTCGCATTAAGCTTTTCGATCATCAACCAGCACCATTCAGAACCAACAGAAGCATTTCTCAATAAGTGTCTTACTGGGCTTCAGCGTGAAGCAGTGAGGAACCCTTCTTATAAGCTCATTCTGCCTCTGTTTACTGAGGCAGCCTGAGCCAGTAAGAAGGAAATAGTTAGCAATCAAGAGGAGGCACAAGCATGTTTATTTATTATAAATCATTTTTTAAGCACTCTGAGTGTGTGTGTGTGTGTGTGTGTGTGTGTGTGTGTGTGTGTGTGTGTGTGTGTGTGCGTGTGTGTGTGCATGCGTGTGTGTGTGTGTGTGTGTGTGTGTGTGTGTGTGTGTGTGTGTGTGTGTATATATGAGTATGAATGTAATGAATTAATGTATGTGTGTGTAAATGGACATATAAGTATGTGGTCTGGCAAGTAAGTGGGTGCTGTAACATGCCTGCAGAATGAGTAGAGTTTTGCCTCATGGTTTTGGTCTGTGCCCAATAAAATTTGTGGTTTTCTGGCAGATCGTTGAAGAAGGAAGTCAGTCAATCATGACAGACATTTGAGTTTCAGACTTCATAACATATAGAAAATGCATGCTAATGTTAAACCTGCTATTCTATCAACATGAGCACATGAGCTTTCAGCTGTCCCTGATTTTGCATCATTTTTTTTGTTTCTTTGTAATGTATGTTCTGGCAAATCAGTGAATATAGCACTGCAGTAACTAAATCTGGTAGATATCTGAGTTTCAAAAGTAAGAGCCTTTAGACTAAATCATATTATTCCAAAGCCTGTTATTCTAGCAACTTTCTAAGTATATAAACATATGTCCCTGATATTATTCATGTGTCTCCTACTGTTGTTTAACTTTCTCTTTGATTCTTGAGCTAAGATGTTCAGACTGTACTCTGACAGTAGGGAGAGAGAAAGTCAAAGTCTTGTATTGCAGTTATTTCTGTGTTAATACATTCATTTGATCACAACCAAACACCAGTCAAAGTCATTAAAAGTGGATGTAATTTGTGTTCACATCTGTGTGTGTTTGTGTGTGTCAGGGAGCGTAGTGTAGATGTTCCCAACTGTCTGCAATTTGATGATCTCAACTCTCCCTAATTTTGCAGAAATCTCTGATGTTTTGCATCACAATTGGGTGTGTTCCTCATAAAGTTTGTGTGTTTTTATTTTTGGCAAATCAGTGGAGATTGCAGACTTAATAGCCTTAAAAAAAGATGATTATGCAGAGCCTGCTATTCTAGCAAGTTTCTAAGAATATAAAGGCAAACAAATATAAATGGAAAAGTAGTTCCTGAGTATGGTCTTTTGTCAATGGCTCCTTACTGAAATATCGGGACTCGAAATGCCAAGTGCTGGCATGCTGAAGAAAAAGACTGAAAACACATGAGAAGAGCAAAATTTGATAACTCTTCTCCTTAGAACTTCTTTTTGCAAAGGGGGCAAGCCCCTCCTGCACCTTATATATACCAACTCTGAAATCACCATAACTTAGAGAAAAGGGAATATTTGAACAAATGGCATCCTGTGCTTGGTTTATATATAAGTCAGATCTTTCAGCCATTCAGTCTCTGCATTTCAGGACTTGCTCTAGCGGGTCATAACATTTCAAATGGTTACCTTTGTCAACCCTTATTTTTAGCTTTCGCCTTGATATTTGAGATTAAAGGTTGAGACATATGTGGTGGTATCACACTATTCTGACAATGATGAATTGAGAAGATAAATTTCTGTGTGACAGTTTTTATACATTTATTTATTCATCTGACACATCCAAATACCTGAGGTGTATTGTCACAGTCCTACAAGTGACTGTAATTGGTGATCACACATACACACACACACACACACACACACACACACACACACACACACACACACACACACACACACACGCACACACACACACACACACACACACACAAGCACATGCGCTCACACACGTGTGTGTGTGTGTGTGTGTGTGAGTGTGTGTGTATGTATGTGTGTGTAGGGCTAAAATAAATTACTGTTGCGGATAGTTAAGTTTTTTATATTATTTTTCTTTTAATTTTTATTTTATTACATTATGGTATGTGAGGAATGTGCAGACAATAAAGTTGATTTTAATTGCTGGATACAGAGGTTACCTGTGGATGAAAATGATCGATACTGTTGTCATTTGTTCAAGATAAGCAGTCATTATTTTAGCTTTTCAGTGGTAACGTGCATTTGTGTAAATCCAGTTATGGCTATCTGGGGACAGTCATCTAAATGAAGTATGTGTATTCGATTAAGTTACTGTAATTAATGAGTATGGAGTTTGTTTGTGAGGAAAATGATTGAATATATATGGGAGAAGGGTTGTAGTGTATCAAATAACAACAAGTTGGTCATAATTATTTTTACTTTCCATTACAGTCGGGCATCAGCATTGTACTCAACAAGTGGCTATCTATGGCAGTCTGGGCAATATATGTGTGATGGTAACTGATCGCTGGCGGAATGTCACATTAAGTAGTGTGGCTATAGAACTGTGGTTGGTTCTCTGGCTGAGTTTTTGGCCATAATTCTTTCTGTGTGGAGTCTGCATGTACACTCTGTCTCTGTGTAGGTTTTATCTCATATGCTATATAATGTATGTCTTTGGCCATTTGAATTTTTACTTTCATTATAGTCTAACATGAGAGGGGTATACAGAAGGTAAGTACCTCTCTTTGGAGGGTCAGGAAGGGATTCACTATTCCCAGATAGGATTTATATAACTTTGCATTTACATTCTCAGTTTATTGGGGAACTACTGTTTTGTAAGCTTTGAACATAAAGAATGACCCACAATTTAATTTCTTTGAAAGTAAAACATAAGATTGAACTTATTTCCTTAGTCATAATTTGTTTTGTTCAAACCATCATTAAGTCAAAAAACTGGAAAGAAAAAACTCAGAGAATCTAGAACCCTATGACTTTTGGGTGCCTATCAGCCCTTAGATCCCCACCTTAATTTAATTGCATTCTTAAGACTATCTTGGATAGATAGGGTGTGTTAAAAGTAATGGGGGAAGCTAAAAAGTAAGATAACATGTGAGAAAGCAAAAAAAAAGTTATTTATCTAAATAGTGTGGGGCCAGAATGGGGGGGGGGGCAATGGGGATCCATTGTGTTCTTTGTCTAAGGCTCCATTTCACCTAAGCCTAGCCTTGTTGATTCCAGTCAGACATGTGAGATGTATACAGTCTCTTAAAGTGGCTATAATGAGTAGGTATATACTGAGGCAGTCTGCGGATGAAAATGACTTACTGATGGATTTACTGCACATCAGCAAGTTAAATGGCATCAGAAATGCTCATTCTAGGGATCTAAATCTCATATGCAACATCAACAGAAGGGTTTGGGGGGAATGAGTATATCTTCCAAAGGATACCGCTGCTCTGGAACACACTTACCATTAACATAAAACAAAGGTCATCCCTGTCCATATTCAAGCACAACTTAAATATGTGGATGAGAAGCAGAACATTTACCACAGAACTGCCTCCTGTAATAATAATGGACAGAGACAACTCCTGAATGTTTTATCCCATACAAGGGTCTCCTCAAATTATTTGTGCTATGATCCCAGTTATTCTGATTAGGAGTAATATATAATTATTGACCATTGCATGGGTAAAGCCATTTTCTAGCCAAATGGGATAGGATGACTGAAGCACAAAAATAGAAATTGCCTAGGTTTAAAATGGCCTGCAAGGGCAGCTAGCCTATTACTAGCCAATAAACCTATGCATTACTGTATCTGTTCTTTGATCATAGGTAATGGACATTAACCCATTCCAGTTAGCAGCACCCATTGAGCTAATTCCTGCATTCCCCTTGCTTTGAGGTCACTAGCTATATATATATATATATATATATATATATATATATATATATATATATATATATATATATATATATATATATACATATATATATATATATATATATATATATATATATATATATATATATATATATACACACATAGATAGATATAAATACAGCTATCATGGGCAGTATATGCCACCATGAAGTATTGCCATCACTTATATTTATTAGTTATTTATTTACATTTGTAGGCCAAGAAAGTCTGACTGGGCCAGAAGCCCATTTTCAGCGGAGGCCCAGGGAGAAAAGCTCCACAGAAATCCACAGAAATATAAACAAACCACAATAATTAGTACAATAGTATACATACAGTAAGATGCAGAATACACATCATCTAGTTAGTCTATATAAAGTAGTATTCAATACAGTTTCAAAAAGAAAAACACACAAGCATTTCAGTGAAGACCTATGCACTAATCTTCTTTTATTTTCCAACAAACATCTTTATTAAATTATCACATCTGACATACAGAATCTTACATTTACATAATTGAGAAACAAACAAAATGACACCACTTGAGTTGCAAAGATTATACATCACAGACACCATTGAAACGACTGTAGTTGCAGATGGGTCTATATTACCTCATCAAAAAACCTAGTCATTGAATGCCTTTTCACCGACCAATAAACATCGAACTGCCATTTCTCTGAACAACCACTTCAGTGAATTTTTTCCTAGGGGAAACAATTACTTGGCCAACCAGAAACGAGACATCATTTCAAACCTTTCAGAAATTTTCTTAGGCTCCATTGTAGCAGTTTTAGGTGCATGTAAACACATGCCAGTGTAATCCTCCTCCCTAGCCAGTAGCTCCTTAGTACTATGTATCTTCCATTATTATCTTGTTTTTCCTCTTCTATCACTATTGGAGCTCCTCTTGCAATTAATATAAGTACTCCTTTTTTCCTTTGCCCCAGATATTCCAATGAATAACCATCCTGAAAACCTTTCTTTCTCAAATTCACATGTTCAGTTCTTTCCAGTTGTGTCTCTTTTTTAGCATAGCTATTTGCTCTCTACAGTTTTAATATAGTTCATTACTCCTTCTTTTTTATATTTATCTGTAAGACCATTCAGATTGAAAGATATTACAGAAAGAATCATTTTCTTATATAGTTATTACCACCTTTTATGCATAACTTTTTTTGTTAAATGTCTAGTTCCAACTTTTATGTTACATGCATGCACTGTTTGGGAGGTTGGTCTTTAATCCAATTGTTTCTTGCCATATCCATCTGTGCCTATGCCACATCTTACATAACTTTTTGTTTTTTTTGAATGTCCTCAAACAGAACAACAAACCCCCCAACCCCCCAAAACTTATTAACGTAATAATAACACACAGAACTATGTATATCTTCAAATATTGAAGTTTTTGTTCCTAATGAGAACAAAAGTTCTAGGCTGATAGTGACACAGACAGGCTAGAGTTAACAAAAAAGAAAGGTTAGTCATGTTAAGATGCATGGTGCAGCCTGTGCTATTAGCAAGTGATATTTGATTTTGTCTATCTTTATAGCTCTCCCAGATGAGAAAACACTTAAATGCCTTCAGTAAACACTTTCTCCAAAACATTTCTCTTTATCAAACTTTCTTCTAGTGACATGCAAATCAGACACAAAACAGCTAAGGGTATCTTGTTTACCAGAAAAAAAAGCCTTATGTTGTTGCGCCTTTCGGCTTTTCCTGGTTAGGGGTCGCCACAGTGGAACTCCGGTCCGCTAATGATTGGCAGTAGATTTTTACGTACTGGCTTGCCGGGCCTAACGCACAACCTTCTTATAATATTCAATATTCGTTTGCATTTACATGCTTTGTAATAAACTTGTTACTGGATAATGCCTAGGGTCTTAACCCAGTCATTTCCCTATGCAAGCATGGGAAAAAGCACACTGATTTTTCTTTTGTCATACTCTCTTAACCAGACCCTTCCCCACTCCCCCTCCTTCTCTTTCTCTTTTTTTTTTATTTCAGCGCCTACATTTGTTAAAACTGAACCAAAGAAAAAGAGAGAAGAATGGAGAAAATGAAGAAAAAAAACAAAAGCACCTGTTTATGTTATTATCCCCATTGCATTTTAAAAGAATGAGAAAACTTTATTTCAACTCTAATTGGTTTTGTATTATCTTTAAAGCTCTCACAGCTGGGAAAACCCGATTGCTTTCAGAGAACATTATGTCCTAGCCAATTTCTCTTTTCTTTTTTTTTTCTTTGTCCTCAGCCAATCCCCTTCCACCAGACTGTCTCCAGTTTCTCTTTATCAGATTGTCTCCATGGAGACATGATGACCAGCTGTAGAATTGCTTCTTAGTATACATGAATTTGTTCGAAAAAAAGCCTCATAATATTCAATATTATTTTTCATTTACTTGCTCTCTCTTAAAATTAATCAATCTACAGTCCTTAATCCAGTCATTTCCTCATGCAAGAATGAAAAAGCACATTAATTTTAACTTTGTCATGGCTTTTTAACCAGGCTGTTTTTTTATCATTGCATTGCCTATATTTCTCAAAACTGTACAAGAAGAAAGAGAGAAGATGGGAGAAAAGGAAAAACAACAAACCTGTTTACAGTCCCTGTTACATTTAAAATGGCATGCAAAGAAAACCATGAAGCACAAATACAGTACTATTAAGAAAAGAGTTTTCTTTACTTACAGTTAGCTTTCTCCCCTCTCTTCCCTCAACAAAGCATTTTTCAGAACATTAATGACATGAAGTATGGCATATACTTTAGAGTCCCCCACAAATCCAACACATTTTTAAAAACAACATTTCCAGATTTTCTTGTTCTGTCATATTTCACAAATATAATTATTGCATTGTAATCCCATGTTAAGTTACTGGTTTTATTACTGTTCGTCTCCATCTCCCAAATTCTGTCTCTGCTTCATTTCCAATGTACTCTCGATTCTTCTAGTCAACTCTTGTACTCCCTTCCTTTTCTCCATTGAAATACTGGAAAAGATTTCACAGGTACAGTCTCTCTGTGGTCTTTATTACCAGAGGAACAAGAAGCAGAATCTACTTTTGTTTCACAGCTCACTTTTTGTTGGACAAACTTTTGTATTTCCTCCTTAGCATGCACTTCATTAAAAAACGATTTTGTCCCTCCAGGGAAGAATACCTTAAAGAGAGCTGGATACAGCAGTTTGAATCTCACACTTGTGTCTTGCCATTCTCTGAATAGTGGAATGAATTTACTTCACTTTTGCCTGGTGTACAATGAGTTGTCATTCTCTACAAACACTCTGTTATCTCCCACTTTTAGTATTTTGTCCTTTTGCCACAGTTTTGTCAGAATCAATTCTTTCTGTTGGTAGGATTGCATCTTTACTATTAAAGGTTAGGTTGCTTACTTATAGCTAGGTTTGGAGCATACATACAATGTGCACTTTAAACTAATAACTCCTGCTGTGGAATACCAGTCCAGTTGCTTATTTGTGCTTTCGTAAAATGAATGCAGTCTGTTCAATCCACTTTCTCATGTATAGCTGAAAATCTCAGGTTTTCCCTATGTGCCTTGTCCTCTAATTCTATTATTTTTTGAAACATCTCCTCCTG
Organism: Protopterus annectens; assembly: GCF_019279795.1. NCBI lineage: Eukaryota > Metazoa > Chordata > Ceratodontiformes > Protopteridae > Protopterus > Protopterus annectens. Next base: position 1,161,040,493 of record NC_056733.1, on the reverse strand, counting down.
AGAAGCCTCATATTCAGCCAGCCTTTTTTTCATTTCAACCGCTGATTGTTGCAGCTTTATCATCTCATCTGAATATCTGTTTAAAGCTTCATTCATTTTTTCCAGCCTTTTGTTGTCTGTGTCGATATACTTCATTAGTGTTTTGTTTAGTTAAACCAGGTCTGTATGCAGTTGTCTTATATCTTCCTGTAGGTTATTAGAAGTCATGTCTGAAGGTTGCATTGCCTTTTGCTGAACAGCTGCAGAACTTTCCCCAGTCAGTGTTTCTTCCTCAATTTTTGTAGCTGATTTTTTCCAGGTCTTCAGTATTTCTTTATTCCTGGCATCCAGGCAGTGCACTTACTAGCCAGTTACTGAAATTTACCCATAAACACAAGTCTATTGGCCTTCTCGGCTGAGTTTCTGTTTTCACACTGGGAAAGCTAGAAACAAGCTGTTACTCAGTGTGCTGCCATCTTGGAAGTCCTGCTGCAGTGGTATTGAGTGTTATTTTCCTCCATTACTATTTACAACAGTAATTATATATGTAGTTTTCATAACCATGCTAATTCATTCTATGCTGCTGTTGTACTTCTCTTTAATTCTTATAATGGCCAGAAAGTACCAAAATGTATGTACACAGCTGTCAAAAATGGCACCTTACACTTTAACACTACACCAATTTAAAAAAAAAACATATTTGTCATACCTTACTGGTAAACATATGCTTCTGATAAACAGATCTTAATGAACTGCAGCACGCTTGATGATTTTTTAATAATTTCCAAATATTACTTCTTTTAATAATTCCATTTAATTTGTTTGCACTTTCCACAGACTGTTGGTAACAAAGGCAGCTCAGTGCAGTTTTAATTTGGTAGACTTAAAGTCTATTGGTGTGAATTAAGGCTGATTTATGAAGGTCCTCCACAAATAAAGCCAGCCAGGTTGAGCATTTCAAATCACACCAGAGTACAAGTGTCTGCCCATTTCAGTATGCATAAAGTAACTTTGGCCTCTCATGAGTGAACTATGCTGAGGGACGCTGAGCGTGGGGATGAGCTTGAGGGCATAGCAAATTTCAAGCACAGTAAAGTGTGCCATACCTTTTGAATACTTATAAAGTATATTAGCAGTCTTGACAGCTGTATTCTAATCTTCTTTTACTATATCCCTAAGACCTATACAACAACCCGCAAAGTATTATCAATGACTTACTTGAAAATGGACATCAACAAACAGTTTAAAAGCTTAGTAATGAACTGCCTTAACATCAAAAATGACTGCATCATAGAAACACAGGTTACATTATCATAGGTTCATAGGTTCATAGGTATGTACTAGGCATGGCCCTGGTGCCTTTACAAGCCTATCCCATAGGATTATCCTGACATCATGCCAGAGATATTGTCAGGTACTATAGAAGCTGTATTCTTAGCCTTGGACAGTGCTGTTTTACCTGTGCAGCAGTAATTGTCGGCCAGTATATTGGCAATATTTGTTGGCTCTGTATAGGAGGTACCATTGTACAGTAGCTCAGAGCAAATCTGGGTATTGCCGTGGAAATTCTTTACATAACTATAGAAGGCTTTGTGGTTGTCTTTAGTATCTGCTGCAATTCTGTTTTCATAGCTAGCTTTAGAGGATTTGATGAGGGATCTCAACTTTTTGTTGAGGGTGATAGGGGAGTTTTTCCAGTCTTGGGACTTCACCTTATTCCGCATCAGTTTCCTCCTTCTGTTGTAGAGTTTGTTTATGGCAGGGGACCACCAGATTGGCTTCCTTTTTTTGGAGGAGAGCGTCTTGGTTCTATTGGGTATGGCGAGATCCATGCATTTGTGTACGTGTTCGTACAGTGCATTGGTGCATGATTCAGCAGTCATGCAACTATTCTTCATTTGCATGGGTGCCGTGAAGTTAGCCACCTCTGTTTTTAGGAGCCCAAAGTTAGCTTTGGAGAAGTTTTTCATGGTAGTTACCTTTGTGGGGGGGGGGGGGTGGATTTCCAAAGTGATTAGCTTATGGTCTGATCTAACCAGGGAGGAGTTGACTATTGGTGCAAAGCAATGGTCACCCATACTAGTAATGACCAGGTCAAGGATGTTGCTACCTCTAGTGGGGGTAAGAACGAGCTGGTCCAGGGCAGTGGAATTAGTGAATTCCAGGAAACATTGGGCAATTGTATTGGTACATGAGTAGTTTCCCCAGATAATGGAGGGGTAGTTGAAATTGCCCAGTATGAGAGTGTTAGGTTGGACCCTAATATTCTCCAGGGTGCTTAGGAATGTGGAGTGTGAGTCTTGGGATATGGTTGGGGACCTGTAGCAGGCAATGACCTGAATTGCTGTCTTACAGAGTGTTAGCTGCACCTGAAGTATCTCTGATGCGTTATGTTGGGCTACCAGTCTGGAGGTGTGCGCATCCTTTATGAATTAGGAAACACCACCACCTTTGGAGCTTGAGTCCAAGTTCTGGGGTAGAAAGGTGTGGAATGAGTTATAGCCTGGTAGTGCAGGGGTGCTTTCTGCTGCCTTAAACCAGGTCTCTGTTACAGCACAAATGTCAATATTCTCCATTTTAAGGAGTGCTTCGATTGAGTGCATTTTGAGATATAGACTTCTAGCATTGAGCAGCATGACCCTCAGATTGCATTTGTTTGTAGTTGTTACAGTGGTAATTTGGTCTTTGGAACACCACCTAAAAAAGGCACTATGGGGTGGCAAGAGCCTTGGTCAGTATCCGGAAGCCCAGGGGGTGACAGAAGCAGGCCATCTCTGGAAAAGCATCTAAATCTGTCAATCATGTCATCCCAGGCAGACAGATACTGTATCCCCTTAGAATTACACCAGAAACGTAGCCAGTTGTTGAAATCAATCATTTTCTGCTTGTACTGTGGTATCATTCTAGGTGATGGAACGAGTCTGCTCAGGGCTAGGGTCAAAGATGTCCAAGATGTCCAAGATGTTAAAGTGTAATATGTGTAAGGCATGTAAATTTATAAATATGGGTCCATATGTCATGGTTGAGGGGTATCAACGTTCGATTCCCAGTCCAGGCTACTGCAATTGTAATACTAGAATGGCAGTATATATATATAGCTACATGTTTGTCTTGTTCAGCATTCTACCTGGGTAAAACCACTAGAACATTGAAAAAAAGAATATTAGAGCATGTTAGGGACATTAAAAAGAGTAAGAAGGAAAGTGCACTTTATGACCATTCAGTGAAATGTGAGGGTTTTAACAAATGTTGTTTTTTATTATAGATAGAATTTTTGACCATTGTAGAGAAGGTGATGTGAACTTATATTTAGAGAAAATGGAGTTGGAATGGCAATTGAGGACAAACACCACAATATCTCCAAGTATTAATGAAAATGTGTAATTGAGTTCTGTCTTGAAGTTAAGAGCATTGCAGGTTTAAATTCAGTACTAGTTATTATAGTTAAGTATGTCTTTATATTTTTTAGAAAATACATGTTGTTCTTAGGTATGTCTTTGTTAGTCACGTAGTTTTTGTTCATGTTTATAATATTTATTAAAATTCCATTTTTGCATTAATATTGTAGGGTTTGCACACATTTATATATACATATGTTTATATTTATACTTAGGTATTTAACACAATATTTTTAAATGCGTTTAAGTGTTTTTAACCTTATTACTTTAAGTATTGGTTCAATAATCATTGTATTATTGTATAATTGGGTTAGTGGGCGTGTTGTATTCTTTAGTAATATAAAGGATGCTTTTCACTGTGTTTAGTCACTCTGATGATGCCCTGATGTTATAGGGTGAAAGCGCTTAGTCGTACATTAAATGTTTTTTGTTTTTGCTTCCTACCTGTGCATGGACTTACTCAGTGTTGTGGTTTTTATTTTTATTTTTCTGGTTTATGTGTGTATGCTCTTTTGAGCAAGTTTGTTTTATTTAGTGTTTTGTGCCATATGTTCGGGTTAACCACCACAGACCATGGAAGGATTGTTACAGTAGCTTGAAGAGATTTTACTGTTGCTTAAGCAGCAGCAACCTACATCGAACGCCCATGGTTCGGACCAACTAACTTTGTCCAAGTCTCAGACTGAATTATTAACCCTACACTCCACACCAGGAACTTCAGGCCTCAGTGGGAACGGACTCGAGGTGAATAACCGGTTCAAAAAAGATCTCCAGACAAATTCAACAAACGGATCAGTGCTAAATTTTAATTCTTTAATGAAACTTCCTGAATTGCAGTTCACCGACTCCCCTTCAGCAGGGGAAGGTTATGGTATGGTCCCCACACAGCTCCGTACATTTGAGAAACTTTTAAAGAATATTAAATAAAATGAGACGCAGAAGGCTGTAAACTCCAGAATAAGGCCTTTACTCAGTGCAAAAACACAAGCGCGTTCACAGTTAAGCTTCTTCAGGTGTAAATAAGCACTAATAAAACACACCTTTATATCCAAAAAGTATATCACATGATACAAAGTCATATGACAATAGGCCTATATAACTCAATTGTGTCATAACAACTTATCTAAAACTTTATTTATACAATGATATATAAAAAACATATATAAAAACATATATAAAAAACTATCATGTAAACATATATATGCATAGCTTATATAAAAAACTAAATGCTCAACGTTTCAAGGGCCTCATCTTTAGTCTTGGTCTTAAAGGAATACATTCATTGAGACCATGCCCATCAGTACTCCTAAGTCTGGTGATCCAGACAGCTTCCAAACTCTCAGTTCTATTGCTGATATCACCCTGTCTCAAGCTCTCATAAGTCAAACCTATCACTCTAAAACTAAAAACATGGGAGCTGTCTGTATTAAGAACGTGTCTAGCAAGTGCGTTGGTCTTATTTCCCTTCCTAATATTGTAACAATGTTCCCTAATACGTTCCTTAAGACATCTGTCTGTCTTGCCAACATAAAATTTGGCACAGACCATGCAGCATGCAAGATAAACAACATGTTTGCTGTTGCATGTAGCTGATATCCCAAAAATATATTCTCTGCCTTGATCAGGGTGAAAAAATGTCATGCTGCTATCTATATAACAACACCAATTGCAGTGTCCACAAGGGTTGGTGCCACTATAACCACTGTCCTGTCTACTCTCTTTAGGATAGCACAATCTTCTCTTGAGGGACTTCTCATTTCTAAAACTGATCCTGGGGACATAATCAACAATACTGGCAATCTCATCATCTGTCATTAAAACCTGACAATGTTTCTTAATAATATCAACATATTTATTCACATCTGCAGTATACTTCAAAGAAATTCTTAAACTAGTCTGAGTGGATACTCTAATAACATCACCAGGAGAATCCTTCCTCAAAGAGAAGAAGGGTCTAGCTTGTTGACCTCGCTTATCTATTGCTCCTGGTATCTGTTTTGTTAAGAACTTATCATTGTATACTCTATCTTTCAAATGCCTCATTACCCTACCTACTTCACAATTAAAATCCTCGTCTCTAACATTGAGCCTAGAAGCCCTCATTACTTGGTTGGTGACTATGTTCTTAAATATATGAGGTGGATGTGCACTACTACGATGTAAAAGATGATTGACATGACACTCCTTCCTATGTTGCTTAGTGTACACTTCCCCACTCGAGTCTCTCAACACAGCTGCATCTAAAAAATCCATCTTATCATATGACATCCTGTGTGTAAAACGCAAATATTCAGTCGTATTGTTGACATACACCATAAATTCAGAGAACTGTTCATACCCATCATCCCACAAAATAAAAACATCATCAGCAAATCTACGATAAAACAAAATGTGTTCCCTGAATGGACCTTTAAAAATATAATTCTCTTCCCAAACAACCATTACTGCATTGGCGTAGCTATTGACACAAGAAGTGCCCATAGCCACGCCATTGCATTGTCTAAACACATAACTACCAAATAAAAATAAATTATGTTCCAACACTATCTCTAATAGTTGCAATAATAAAGTAATAACTTTAGCAGAGTACTTCGTATGGCATTCCAAAAACTACGCTATAATAGATGTCACCCTAATTATCAAAAAAAGAGTGTAGTTAAGGGTCAAATGGTTAGGATCTCAAGATTGACAAGCAGTGAGGGTGATTTTGAACAAGAAATGTATACTCTAGTGGGTATGTTTCAAGAAATAGGATACCCCAACAAATTATTGATTAGAATTAGAAATGAAATAGGTAGAAAAAGAAAAGAAAAGTTCCTACCTATCCTTCATACTAACTTTGGGATCACATTCACAAAATCAAAAGGGACAGATTATGATATAACTTTAGTACTGCCTTTTAATTATGAAGTTGCACAAATACGGGCTATTGTTAACAATACTTGGAATCAGATTTTAAGCCCTGATATTAAAAATTTGGTAGGACTGGCCCCCAAAGTAAACTTTTCTAGAGGTGCCAACCTTAAAAATTTATTTGAGAAACCATGCAACAAGAAAAGGATGGTGTCCAAGATGTCAAAGTGTAATATGTGTAAGGCATGTGAATTTATAAATACGGGTCCATATGTCATGGTTGAGGGATATCAACGTTTGATTCCCAGCCCAGGCTACTGCAATTGTAATACTAGAATGGCAGTATATATATAGCTACATGTTTGTCTTGTTCAGCATTCTACCTGGGTAAAACCACTAGAAAATTGAAAAAAAGAATATTAGAGCATGTTAGGGACATTAAAAAGAGTAAGAAGGAAAGTGCACTTTATGACCATTCAGTGAAATGTGAGGGTTTTAACAAATGTTGTTTTTTATTATAGATAGAATTTTTGACCATTGTAGAGAAGGTGATGTGAACTTATATTTAGAGAAAATGGAGCTGGAATGGCAATTGAGCTCAAAATCCACAATATCTCCAGGTATTAATGAAACTGTATCATTCAGTTCTGTCTTGAAGTTAAGAGCATTGCAGGTTTAAATTCAGTACTAGTTATTATAGTTAAGTATGTCTTTATATTTTTTAGAAAATGCATGTTATTCTTAGGTATGTCTTTGTTAGTCAAGTAGTTTTTGTTCATGTTTATAATATTTATTAAAATTCAATTTTTGCATTAATATTGTAGGCTTTGCACATATTTATATATACATATGTTTATATTTATATTTAGGTATTTAACACAATATTTTTAAATGCTTTTAAGTGTTTTTAACCTTATTACTTTAAGTATTGGTTTAATAATCATTGTATTATTGTATAATTGGGTTAGTGGGCGTGTTGAATTTTTTAGTAATATAAAGGATAATTTTCACTGTGTCTAGTCACTCTTAACACTGATGTAGGTACCACACCAACATGATGCATGGATTGGACATGCTGATGTCAAACTTTTAACCTGTGCTTTCATCATTCACTGTTACACTGGAAAATCACAGAATGGCATCTGTGGAAGCCCAGTGTCAAGCCTCAAGCTGGTCTGAAAAAGAGGACAAGATCCTCCTGTACCTGCTGCAGGTACATATATGCAAAAATTTGACAGGCTGCTGGCATAAAGTGAAAGAAATTGATATCTTGCAGGAGTTGGGGGAGCCTCTGTCATCCTGATGGGGATCTCCCACTCTGGAGAGTACTGTCAGCAGAGGTATGATAACCTCAAGAGATAGAGGGGAGGCCAGTTGGCCTGATGTTTAGCTCAGATTCAGGAGAAAAGGCCAGAGTTCTATAGTAAATATCTTATATTTTCATGTAATGTAAAAAGGTAATGTAAGCAAAATGCTGCTAGTGAGCAGTTATAACTAGGTAAAATCAATACAAGTCTATGTATATATAACTGACTGCAATGATATTCATATTTATAGGTGTGTGTAGACAGTCTGAAACTGTAGAAAATGCATATCTTTTTTAAAGTATGCAGACATAGTGCGTAAATACTGCGTTCACTTTCAGTGGTTAGTGCTATGGCAGAAATAGGACCTTACTGTTTTATTGTTGCATACACTGCATTTTTTTCAAACATATGCAACTTATTTAGAGAATACTTATTGCATGCACAAAATGGCTGGCCAAGCTAGTCACCACACCTTATGCTGAGTGGGGGGTGGGGAACAAAGCAGTAAGGGTATGGCCAGCACATAATTTCTTGCATGCTGTACTGCTCAATTAAATGTACCACTAACTAGGAATTGTATGCCTCTTAGGTAGTTGAAAATGTATCTCAGGAAAACACAAGTAGGTAGTGCAGATAATGCAGATTTCTAGTGACCAAGTAAAGGTTTTATTAAAGATATCATACTTTAAGGAAATGTAACTTTGCCATTAAGAGCAATTCACCAACAGCTAATACTCTGCCTACCTCTCCCCTGACACTCTGTGACACTCAGTGTAACAAATCAGAGGAATAGAGGACATCCTGTAACACTTTGTTGTCCCAAAACTAAAGAAGTTAGGAAATAAAAGATTGTCAGGGAATAAGCGCAGCATTCATTACTGCTAGCAGCTTGTATTAATCAAACATGGCCTACAGGAATATTCAATTAAGTAATGCATCCATTGTATCACATCTACTAGAAAAAATTTCTTTTAGGAAAAAAAAATGTACACACAGATATAGCATAAGTAAACATGTATGCATTCCTTTTCTTCTTATTACTATAGCATTTGAGGAGTGCAGTTAGAATAAGGACCAGGCCCACAGGAGGTTTAAAGGAAAACTCTGCTCTGTCCTACATTGTAACTCAGTCCTTATAGGTTCATAGGTTCATAGGTTCATACTAGGCTATCTGCCCTAGGGCATTTATAAGCCTAGCCAGAATGTGTTTGGCTTTCGCCACCCATTTTAAATTTAGTTTGCTATGCCCTTTTTCAAGGTTAGTATACTGTGCCTCTGTCTAACAGTGACACAGAAGTGAAACCCGGGGTAAACCTATGATCTCCCATCCACTCATCAAGATTCCTCTTGAAGAGAGTCAATGAGGGACTCTGCCTAACCTGGACTGGGATTTTATTCCAGAGTGAAGGGAGCCTCTGGGTTATGAATCTGTCCCTCCAGCATGTCCTATTTATTTCAGTGCTGAGGTTCAAGTCTCTCGAGCGCATAGCTCGATGGGATTTGGAGTTTCTGAGGTGCAGCATGTCCATTAATTCCGGGTTGGACATGGCTTTATACGCCAGGCACAGATCGCTTCTGAACAGGCGGTATGCCACTGAGTAGAGCTGGAGTTTCTTTAACCGGGCAGCATATGGCATCTGTTTGAGCCCTTTGATCCTCTTGGTGAGGTACTTTTGGGGTCTTTCCAGTTGCTGCAGGTGTCTGGTAAGGTACATCCCAAAAGGGGCATTGTACTCAATTATGGGCCTGATGAGGGATGAATAAAGAGGCACGATGACCTCCCTGATCTAGATGTGAATCCCTTCATGATTAGGTGGGCTATATAAAATGTTTTTCTAACCACTTTGGCCACGTGGTTGTCAAATGAGAGATTGCTATCAACTTGGGTCCCCAGGTCCCCAATTACTTCTTCTGTACTTAATGGATTACCACCTATGTGGTAATTTGTGGGCACTTTGTTTTTGCCAAAGGGGATGACTATACACTTTTTGGCATTTAGCTTGAGGCCATGGCTCTGGCACCAGTTGTCTATTTCTATGAGGCCCTTTTGGAGGATGCTTGTGTCGGCTGGAGAGTCAATTATGGCGCCCAGTTTGCAGTCATCTGCAAACTTGGTCAGGCACAGTCCTTCCGTGTTGGCCTGTACCTCTGAGAAATATATACCGAACAAGAGAGGTCCCAGGACTGAGCCTTGTGGGACACCACTTGTAACTGATTTGGAGTCTGACATGGCTCAAGCAATTCTAACCATGTGGGTTCTGTCCTTGAGCCAGTTTGCAATCCATCTAGTGACATAGGGGTTTATATTTAAGCTGGTGAGCTTATCTATAATGCCCAAGTGGGGTATTATATCGAAGGCTTTTGCGAGGTCCAGGTAGGCTGTGTGGACTACCTTCCCCTCATCAATGGCCTTGGTGACTGTTTCAAAGAAATCAACCAGGTTTAAGAGGCAGGATCTGCCCTTAACAAAGCCAAACTGGGTAGGATCCAGTGTCTGTAGGTCCCCAATATCTTTATTTATGAGGTCCATGATGATCCTTTCCATAGCTTTGCAGACCAAGCTAGTCAGGCTTATGGGGCGATAGTTTCCAGGATCCGTTGAGGCACCACCTTTATGGAGAGGGACCACTGTTGCTGTACGCCACTCTTTGGGCACATATCCTGTAGTAAGGCTGAGATTGAACAGTAGTTTTATGTTTGGGTTTAGCTCTTCTTGGAGTTCATGTAGGACACAGCCCGGGACACCGTCTGGTCCCATTGATGCTGTGTTTTTTGCTTTGGAGAGGGCGGCTCTTACCTGAGCATCTGAGATGTCAGGGGGCAGCACTCTGCTGGGATAGATATTTGCCCTTTTGGTGGGGAGAAGTTTGTGCTGAACCTGTCAGCTAGGATGTTGGCAATGTCTGTGGGTTCTGTGTATTTTTTTGTCATTTTGGACTAATTCTAAGCATATCTGGGAATTACCACCCAGGTTCCTAACATAACTAAAGAAAGCCTTGTGATTATCCTTAGTGTCCTGTGCAATTTTTCTCTCGAAGTTGGCCTTAGACAATTTTATGAGTGCCCGTAGTTTTTTGCTAATACTGATCAGTGATGCCTTCCCTTTTTGGGATTTTGCTCTATCATTTAGTAGCTTCCTCCTTCTATTGTATAGTTTGTTTATGGCTTGTTTATGTTTCTTTTTACCCTACAGTATAGTTTCAGTATTGTGTAGGTACCAGAAACATGCTTGCACTTCTTAAAGCTTTTATATCCTTGCATTGGAATCAAAGAAAGGGAAACCCCACCTACTTTTTTTAAGCTCAGTTTCTCACATACTTTGCAGAGGAATTTGTCTCCACCTGCATGACATATCATAGACACAGATACATCTGGATTTTACCCTATCAGGTACTGCTGTCAGTCTTAGATGGGCAATTAATCCTGCTAATGTCAGGAACACAGCAGCTGATATTAAAAAAAGACAGCTGTGGAACTGTTTTCCACTTTTTTACTGCAGAGAGGAGGAGGAGAATGTAACACTCACCTTTCATAGCAAAACAAAGCAATTAGATCAGTCAGGGGTTAAAGGCAGCTATCACCTCTTTTGACAAATATATGTGAGCAGTAACACAGTATTGAAATGCTAAGCTTTAAATGTTGGTTATTTATAATAGTTCATATGTTAAGATAACTTAAATGTAGTATCAAAGATTTCTGTGATATTTAGAGAAAAGTCAGAAAATACTTTTTCTTGTAAAGTATCAAAAAATGTACCATTTTCAAGCCCCCCCCAACAGAACAAAACTGCAGAAAGAGAGACAAGTGACAACCATATCAACTAGGTGCACTGATAATGTTCATAAAAAAGGTCTTATACGTTTTTGTGATATCCTCCCAGATGGGGATGCAAATCTAGTACATGCAGATCCATGGTAAGAGATTCACAATAACTGTCCTTACATTGCTAGAGTGCATGAGCATTTTATAGTCCATGAAGAAAATGTGATGATTGGTGGCAACCATAATATACAGCTGGATTTACTTTAGTGTACTTTTACTATATGCTCTTGCATTAAAAACATTAAGAAAAGGAAACCAAAAGTACGCAATTGTGTTTAAATGCGCACACACACACTCAGACGTACATTTAACCACCGTACTGCATCCCACATATAGTATTGTACATGCAACATACATTTTTATACACTCACACACACAGATTTTATATATATATATATATATATATATATATATATATATATATATATATACATGATATATGTGTGTGTGTGTGTGTGTGTGTGTGTGTGTGTGTGTGTGTGTGTGTGTGTGTGCATGTGTAGACACACATATACAGTTACACAAAATTTCCACTTTGATTTGTTTTTCTTTAAAGGACATAAAGTACACACACATGCATATAATCTAGTTCTCCATTATGCACACACTCATGTGTTTTTGTATACATGTACTGCATATGTATATATATATATATATATATATATATATATATATATATATATACACATATAAATGTGTATGTGTGTGGGTGTGTGTGTGTGTGTGTGTGTGTGTGTGTGTGTGTGTGTGTGTGTGTGTGTGTGTGTGTGTGTGTGTGTGTGTGTGTGTGTGTGTTTGTGTGTGTATGTGTGTGTAGACACACATGTACAGTTACACAAAATTTCCACTTTGATTTGTTTTTCTTTAAAGGACATAAAGTACACACACAGGCATATAATCTAGTTGTCCATTATGCACACACTCATGTGTTTTTGTATACATGTACTGCATATGTATATATATATATATATATATATATATATATATATATATATATATATGGTTCCCTATTAGAAGCCTGAAACACTATAAGCCTGAAAGTCAAAATCCTGAAAACTATAGACTGAAAATGCAAAATCTCGAAAGTGCAAAATCCTGAAAGTCAAAATCCTGAAAACACAAATAATGCTAATATGTCACTATAAAGACACTAATATCTACCAACTGACCCTGACTCTAACCCTAAGGTCCGCCACTATCGCACACTCCTTGAACCTGACCCGCGCCCTAACCCTAACTCACTTAAACCGCCCTA